>NC_137074.1:53653219-53809755 GCF_951640355.1 Cnephaeus nilssonii
CAATGCCTGTTAGTACTCAGTTCATACTATTACTATTATTAGAACCATATAGTGTTATGGAAGAAACTTTTTTATTAAAGTAGCTCATCATAATGTATTTTTTTCTTCTTATAACTACCCTATCTGCTCCTTGAGTAGGAGAAAGCCATTCTCTTCCTTTTAGATTGGAATAATCCTCTTTGTCATAGTAGCTCATTTAACTTGAGGATTTAGATAAAATGTTTAAACATAATTTTATAGTTGATATGCTTTCCTACTTTTAGTTTTTAGTTATGTTTATACTCTATACTGCTTTATTTTAAAACTAGAGGCCCGATGCACGAAATTCTTGCAAGAGTAGGCCTTTCTTCCCTTGCCTGCCAGCACTGCTTCCCTCTGGCAAAATTATACCCTGCCCTCCCCCCCCCCCCTTTTTTTTTTAATATATTTTATTGATTTTTTTACAGAGAGGAAGGAAGAGGGATAGAGAGCTAGAAACATCGATGAGAGAGAAACATCGACCAGCTGCCTCCTGCACACCCCCCACCGGGGATGTGCCCACAACCAATGTACATGCCCTTGACCGGAATCGAACCTGGGACCTTTCAGTCCGTAGACCGACACTCTATCCACTGAGCCAAACCAGTTTTGGCCCCCCTTTTTTTAATGGTCCTCAGACCAAATTCATTTTTTTATGTGTACTCTCAAGGCTCTGAGATTTTAGACTTCTGGTGAAGAATAGCACCGTATCTTGTTTTAAAGTGTTTCAAAAGAAGTGTCTATTTTTTTCTGCTCACTGAGAATTTAACATGCTCATATACCTGATATTCGTTAAACCTTTTCATTTTTTGAGTGTCTAACTTTGATTAACTCTTTTGTAGTTGAAGGGTTAATCTCCAGAAGATAATGAAGTACTTCAGGGGGATATGAATTATTTTATATGAATAAAGATTGCTGATGGATGAGGTAGAGTAATAATACATAAGAAAGGATCCCTGTAAGTTTCCTTTTTTGACTTCAGATAGACTGTTTAGAACAGGTTTTTTTGGGGAAAATTCCTGGGGTTAAATTAGTTTTGTGAAATTTTTTTTAAGTTGTTGACCATGTTCAATTTTTTTGGTTTATTTGCTCTATTTTCAGTCATCAGAATTAATATTGGAAGTTGGGACTGTAGAGAAATTGTTTGGATATTTCTTTAATGAATATTTTTGGCTTCTAGTAACCTTTTAAAAAGTTATTGAAGTATAATTGGCATACAATATTGTATTAGTTTCAGGTGTTCAACATAGTGATTCAACATTTATATACCTTTTGATGTGATTACCACAATAAGTGTATTAACCATCTACACTGTGAATAGTTTTAAAAATATTATTGACTCTATTCCCAGTTCTAGTAACCTCCTTTAAAATATATATATATATTTTTATTGATTTCAGCGAGGAAGGGAGAGGGAGAGAGAGATAGAAATGTCAGTGATGAGAGAGAATCATTGATCGGCTGCCTCCTGCATGCCCCACACTAGGGATCAAGCCCGAAACCTGGGCATGTGCCCTGACCGAGAATCTAACCTGTACCTCCTGGTTTGTAGGTCATTGCTCAACCACTGAGGGACAACAGCTGGGCAGTAACCTCCTTTTAACAGAGGTAAATGGGAATCTGGAGAAAATATTGTTTCCTGATCTTCACATTGTTCTCTTGTGGTGTTAGAGCCATGTGAGGCTTGTGGGATTACCTTGGGGCACTTTGAAAGTGTTTTGGAAAATGAGAGCAGTGTAGAAAGGAAAATAAGGTAACTTTGCTAGAGGAACAGAAACCAATAATACTTTCTTTTGTGTATCTTTTTTATGGTACTTATTTAATTTTGTATTTACATGTCTGTTTGCATTAATAATTTTAAACTTATTGATAACAGGGTCATGTATTACTTTGGTTTGTTTCTGTTAAGGCATAGTCTGCCACATATATTTATTGAGCATAGTGTATGCTTAATAAATATTTGCTGAATTGAGATGAACTTATACATTTTGTCTTTTAATGGAATGATTTATTTATTTTTTAAATAAATCTTTATTGTTCAGATTATTACAGTTGTTCCTCTTTTTTCCCCCTATAGCTCCCCTCCACCTGGTTCCCACCCCACCCTCTGCCCTTACCCGCCCCCATCCTCATCCATAGGTGTACAATTTTTGTCCAATCTCTTCCCGCACCCACTACATCCCCTTCCCCTCGAGAATTGTTAGTCCACTGCCTTTTTATGCCCCTGATTCTATTATATTCACCAGTTTATTCTGTTCATCAGATGTTTTATTCACTTGATTTTTAGATTCACTTGTTGATAGGTATTATATAATTATGATGTGTCTTGCTGTGGTCCTCTTTGGATTCCTTTTGTTTGGGGTTCTGTGCGCTTCCTGGACTTTTAGGTCTGTTTCTTTCACCAGGTAGAGGAGGTTTTCTGTCATTATTTCTTCAAATATGTTTTCAATATCTTGCTCTCTCCTTCTGGCACCCCCATAATTCGGATGTTGGTATGCTTGAAGTTGTCCCAGAGGCTCCTTACACTATCTTCATATTTTTGGATTCTTTTTTCTTCTTGCTTTTCCAGTTGGGTGTTTTTTGCTTCTTCATATTTCAAATCTTTGACTTTATTCTTGGGATCGTCTAGTCTGCTATTGCATCTCTGTATATTATTTATTTCAGTCAGTGTATGCTTAATTTCTAGTTGGTCCTTTTTCATATCCTTGAGGATCTCACTAAATTTCTGGGAGGTTTCTAGAATATTCTTGAGTAACCTTATAACCGTGGTTTTGAACTCTATATCCAGTAGTTTGCTTTCCTCCATTTCTGTCTTTTGTGACCCGTTTCTTTGTCTCCACATTTTGGCTGCTTCCCCTATGTTGATAGAGTGGCTTTGTGTGGTAGGTGTCCTATAGGGCCCAGTGGCTCAGCCTCCCTAGTTACCTGAGGTGGACAATCTTGGTGCACCCCTTTGTGGGCTGTGTGCACAGTCTTGTTGTAGTTAAGCCTTGATTGTTGTTGGTATCACTGGGAGGAATTGACCTCCAGGCCAATTGGCTGTGAGGATCAGTTGTGTCTATGATGGGAGAACTTCTGTGCTAGAGACACCCTTATGGGGCAAGACTTGCTTCAGTGGGGCTTTGATGCTCACTGAGTCTGCCTCTTGAGTGTGTCTCTTACGGATCTGAAGAGTTGTAATCTGGATGGTCTCACTCTGACCACTGGGTACAATGGCTCTTGGATCTCCAAGGAGGTGCAAAGTCAGCCACTGCCTGAGGCCACCCAGCAGGAGCTACAGAGAGATCTGAAGATTCCTCCTCTTTGTTTGGGGTTTGGAGATGCCCAGATGAGACCCAGCTGTGAAGCAATGCAAGCTGCTATTGAGCCTTGGATCTTCTTTTGGAGGCTCTGAGTCTCTCTGACCCAGTAGCAGTATGTTGGGTTTCAGATTGCAAAGGGCCAGGCCATTCATATGCAAAAGCCTCTGCGCACAGCTTGGGTGGGATTGTAAATTGGGTGGGGCGGGGTCTCAGGGGATCACCAGGGCGTAGCAAACAGCAATGGCTGATCGTCAACCCTGCCCCAAAGAGGTTCCCAGGTTTCTGTGTCCCACGGCACTGTGCAGGAGCAATGATCGCTGCAAGCACCTCTGAGAGAAAGCCACCCTCGTGTTAGGGCCCGATGCCAGACAGTCCAGTTTCTCCCTGTATGAGTGTGGGTCCCCAGAGTCTCACCCGGAACTGGAGTTCAGAGCAGTTGGGAGCTTGTGTCTCCCTCCCCATTGAAAAAGACAACAGCGTACTCAGTTGCCAGCCCCTTTCCGAGTGCATACCTCCGTACTTCCACACTTCACTTCCGCACCTCCGCAGCTCCTCCGAGACTCAGTGTGCTTTTTCTCTTTCCTTCTAGTTGTATAATTTCCACTCAGCCAGCCTTCCCGTGGTTCTGGATGATGTCCGTTTTGTCTTTTAGTTGTAGTTTTGAAGTGGTTGTGCAAGGCAGCAAGTTCAGGTGTTTACCAGGTAGGGGAGGTTTTCTGTCGCCATCTTGGTTTCATCTGGAATGATTTAGTTTTTGACTGCCTGTGGTTTTATTGAAAGTTGGTCATCTTTAAAAACTGGAGATTTCTGTGATTATGGAAAGAAGTATTAGTAATTTTTATAAACAGGCTTTCACTTATTTACCTTTATCAGGGAAAAAATAGTGTGGATAACAGAAATCTTTGTTAATTGGTAGGTCTGCTTTGGGTTATTTTTTTTATTAAACATTTTTTTTTTTTTAATTTACAGAGAGGGATAGAGAGTTAGAAACATCGATGAGAGAGAAACATCGATCAGCTGCCTCTTGCACACCCCCTACTGGGGATGTGCCCGCAACCAAGGTACATGCCCTTGACCGGAATCGAACCTGGGACCCTTGAGTCCGCAGGCCGACGCTCTATCCACTGAGCCAAACCGGTTTCGGCTAAACATTTTTTTAATGTTGACATTATTGCAGGAGTCCCCTGTCCCCATTCCCCTTCCTTGGCCTTTACCAAATTATTGTCTGTGTCTATGGAGTATGCATATTTGTTCTTTAGCTATTTCCTTCACCTTCTTTATCCAGGCACTCCCACCCCCCTATCCTTCGGCACCAGCCAGTATGTTCCATGTATTCTTGCTTCTGGTTCCATTTTGTTCATTAGTTTATTTTGTTAATTAGATTACACATATTAGTGAGATAATATGGTATTTGTCTTTCTCTGAATGCTTATTTCACTTAGCATAATACTCTCCAGGTCCATCCATGCTGTCACAAAGGGTAAGATTTCCTTCTTTTTTTACAGCCTTGTAGTATTCCATTATGTAAAAATACCACAGCTTTTTTATCCACTCATCTGCTGATGGGCACTTGGACTGTTTCCAGATCTTGGCTATCCTATATAATAAAAGCCTAAGTGGTGTCATGCCCTTGCGTGACGCCCTTGCGCAACGTCGTCACAAGATGGCCACCACAAGATGGCCGCGCACAGCAGATGCGGGGCCCAGTGGCTGCTCTGCGCCGTGAGGCCTGGGGGTCCTGCGGCTCTGTGCAGTTCGGAAGAGGCCGGTCCTGGCGTCTCCACTGCCTCGCATGGAGGAGGCGGGTCGTGGCAGGGGAGGGCAGTTGTGGGTGATCAGGTCGGCAAGGGAGGGCAGTTGGTTCTATTTTGTTCATCAGTTTATTTTGTTAATTAGATTACACATATTAGTGAGATAATATGGTTAAGCAGGGGAGGGCAGTTGTGGGTGATCAGGCCGACAGGGGAGCAGTTAGGGGGCGATCAGGCTGGCAGGCAGAAGCAGTTAGGGGCAATCAAGCAGGCAGGCAGGCAAGTGGTTAGGAGCCAGCGGTTCCAGATTGTGAGAGGGATGTCCGAGGGGTCCCAGACTGGAGAGGGTGCAGGCTGGGTTGAAGGACTCCCCTCCGCCCCCCCGTGCACAAATTTCGTGCACCAGGCCTCTAGTTGTAAATAATGCTGCTATGAACATAGGAGTGCATATATTCTTTCTGATTGTTATTTTGGTGAGTTTTAGGATATATTCCCAAAAGTGGGATTGGTGGGTCAAAAGGCAGTTCCATTTTTAATTTTTGAGGAAACTTCATACTGTTTTCCATAATGGCTGCAACAGTCTGCATTCCAGACAGCAGGGCAGAAGGTTTTCCTTTTTACCACATCCTCACCAGCACTTATTGTTTGTTGGTTTATTGATAGTAGCCATTCTGGCAGGTGTGAGTTGATACCTCATTGTAGATTTTATTTGCATCTCTCTGATAATTAGTGACCTTGAGCATTTTTTCATATGTCTCTTGGCCATCTGTATGTCCTGTTAGAAGAAGTGTCTAATCAGGTCCTTTGTCCATTTTAAAAATATGTATTTTTACTAGAGGCCCAGTGCACGAATTTGTGCACCAGTGGAGTCCCTTGGCCTGGCCTGCATACTCTCACAATCCGGGACCCCTCAGGAGATGTTGGAGAACTGGTTTCAGCCCAGTCCCCACAGGCCAGGCTGAGGGACCCCACCAGTGCACGAATCCGTGCACCGGGCCTCTAGTATGCCTATAAGATCTTTGGTTAATCTCTTCCTGCCCTCTTCCCTCCCCTCTTCCCTCTGAGATTCATCAGTCTGTTCCTTGTTTCCATGCCTGTGTGTTGAGCATCTGCCCCCTCCTGGTCAGTGTGCATCATAGCTACCAGTCAAACAGTTGACCAGTTGCTTAGGCTTTTATATATACACTACAGGCCCATTCTTGCACGATATTCGCCCGGGAGCCAGCACGTTCCCGCTCCCCGGCCGCCCGGGAGCCAGCAAGTCATCGCTCCCCAGCCGCCCAGGAGCCGGCAAGTCATCGCTCCCCGGCCACCCAGAGCCGGCAAGTCCCCACTCCCCAGCCGCCCAGGAGCCAGCAAGTTCCCGCTCCCCGGCCGCCCGGGAGCCGGCAAGTCCCCGCTCCCCGGCCACCCAGGAGCCAGCACGTCCCCGCTCCCCAGCCGCCTGGGAGCTGGCATGTCCCCACTCCCCAGCCTCCCAGAGCCAGCAAGTCCCCACTCCCCGCTCCGGGCTGCCCGGAGCCAGCACATCCTCACTTCTGTCTGAAGCACCACTCGAGTAGCTCCCTCCGCCGCCCCCCTTCCCCTCATAGCAGGCTTCACTCCGCTCTGCGCCTGCGTATGCAAATTAACCGCCATCTTTGTTTGGTTAGTGCATACTCTCTCTGATTGGCTCTGGGCGTAGCGAAGGTACGGTCAATTAGCATTTTTCTCTTTTATTAGGTAAGATAGAAGATTGATTTCAGAGAGGAAGGGAAAGGGAGAGAGAAATAGAAACATCAAGGATGAGAGAGGATCATTGATTGGCTGCCCCCTGCACACCCCATACTGGGGATAGAGCCCACAACCCGGGCATGTGCCCTTGATTGTAATCAAACCCGGACCCTTCAGTCCGCAGGCCAACGCTCTATCCACTGAGCCAAACCAGCTAGGGCCTTTGTCCATTTTTTAATTGGATTGTTTGTGTTCCTGGTGTTGAGTTGTATAAGTTTCCAACTTTGGCTGATTTGAGTTTTTATCTTGTTACCATGATTACCCTCTTATGGAAGTGTTTTCAAAGTAGAAAAGAAGTTAGGGACCTGGAAATCTATCAGTTAGAAAATGAGACTGAGTAATTGAGTCAGTAAGTTACAATGAAAATAATCATTGCATTTCCCCTATCACAGATGATATCATCAAATTGAATCGAAAGGAAGGAAAGAAGCAGAATTTTCCACGACTAAATAGAAGACTCCAGCAAAGTGGTGCCCGACAATTCAGGATGAGAGTACGGTGGGGAATCCAACAGAATTCTGGTAAGTTTTGCAAGTTAGAATAAAGAGCTCTTATTTATGGATTCATAGTATACTATTTTTGGTACATACTTAAAACATGGAGGAAATAGATCAGTACCCTTTGTTTGGGGTTTGTATTTACTCTCAAGTTTTTGTTTAATTTTAAAATCTGGTAAAAATTTAAATTGCCTTAAATTTTTTCTAAACCTCAATATACAAATAGTCTAAAGTATATTTAAATTATAAATTAAGACCATGATATGTAAAGGACCTTACATATCATGAGGTCTTTATCTTAAATGTTCCTTTAACAGTCTATCTTATGGATGACTATATAACTCAAGCTTAAATATATTCCATGAAAGAGCATACCACCTCATAAGACAACTTCTTTTGTTATTGCAGATAGCTATTTACTAGAAAATTCTCTTGACTTGAATTAAATCATGCCCTACCTATTAATTTTACAGAGGAATAAGGGAAGCATACTCCCTTTTCTATATGAAAACCTTTTAAATCTATGGAGACTACTATTCTGCATAGAAAATGACTTCTTGAATCTTTATTTTATTATCTGGGACCTTTAAGATTTGTTAAATTCTCCAAAGGTGACACCCAGAATTGATTCCTTTTTAAAAAAGTATATTTTATTGATTTTTTAGAGAGAAAGGGAGAGGGATAGAGAGTTAGAAACATCGACGAGAGAGAAACATCGATCATCTGCCTCCTGCACACTCCCTACTGGGTATGTGCTCGCAACCAAGGTACATGTCCTTGACCAGAATCGAACCTGGGACCCTTGAGTCCGCAGGCTGACGCTCTATCCACTGAGCCAAACCGGCTAAGGCCAGAATTGATTGCTTTAGATGTGATCTAAATGATCTTGGAACTCTACATATACAGTTATTTTTGGTAATTGGGAAGCTTAGCCTATATAATAAAAGGGTAATATGCAAATAGACCGAACGGCAGAACAATTGAACAACCAATCAAAGTGTAATCTATACTAATAAAAGAGAAATATGCAAATTGACCATATCTTCACAACGCCCATCAGCCAATCAGGAGTGAGTATGCAACTTAACCCAACAAAGATGGTGAGTTAATTAGCATATGCAGGTGTGAAGCAGCCGGGCAGGGCGGGGCGCCTGCTATGAGGGGAGGGCGGGGGGCGGAGGGAGCTACAGGAGTGGCGCTCCGGCCAGGAGCGAAGACCTGCAGGCTCCCGGGCGGCCGGGAGCAAGGACTTGCAGGCTCCCGGGTGGCTGGGAGTGAGGACTTGCAGGCTCCCAGGCGGCCAGGAGCAAGGACTAGCAGGCTACCAGGCAGCCGGGAGCGAAGCCAAGGGAAGGAAGGCCTATTCTTGCATGAATCTTCATGCAATGGGCCTCTAGTATGCTAATGTGATATGTTAAGGCTACTCAACCACTCGCTATGACATGCACTGACCACCAGGGGGCGGGTGCTCCAACTGGTAGGTTAGCTTGCTGCTAGGGTCCAGCCAATCGGGACTGAGCGAGATGGGCTGGACATGCCCTGGAGCCCTCCTTTGGTCCCTCCCTGGCTCGATCCCCAGTCTGATCGTGCACCGGTGGGGTCCCTCAGCCTGGCCTGTGCCCTCTTGCAATCCACAATCCAGGACCCCTGGGGGATGTCAGAGAGCCGGTTTCAACCTGATCCTGCAGGCCACTCCCCTTGGTAGGGCGCCAGACGCAGGGCTCATGGCTGGTGAGCACTGCTGCGGCAGCGCGTGCCTCTCCTGATGGATCACAGCAGGCACAGTGGGGCTGGGATGAGCAGGAGCAGCAGGTAGGAGCTCATTGGACTGCGGGTTTCAACCTGATTCCTGTAGGCCACCCAGAGGGACCCCACCCTTGCATGAATTGGTGCACCAGGCCTCTAGTTTATTTATAACCATATTGTTCCAAAATGGATTTAAGGTAGTAACTGAACACTTAATTATATATGACTAGTTAACTTTTTTAGCTGTTATATCAGCATTTTAGAATGAACCTTTATTCAAAATTTTATAACTCTAGATCTTTTTTATACATATGAAAAAATGTTTGGTAAACTAGCTTCTAAATTAATTTTTTATCCTATATGTTGAAAAACATAAGAAATAATATCCAGTAGGTCAAACATAATTAGTTCTCTGATTAACAGCTAACATGCCAACATATCCTCAAAATACATATTTTTTTAAATAGAGTCTGTAGCTAAAATTACACCCTGCAAAGAAATGTATTCTTTAATAATTTCTTGAATAGCTGAACCCAAGTGAGTACATTTCATGACAGATATTTAGGTATAACAAAAGGATATTTAATTCCAGTGATTTATATTTAAAAATAAATATTACATAGTATACCATATTTTATATATAATTTGTTTTATAATTTTAGAGTTCATAGAAGCCAGAAATATATTCATTGTGCTAACTATATGTTAAAGACCTGATAAACCCTTTGAACTGACCAGGTTCTCAGGATATATAAAGGTGCAGTCTTTTACTCAAGGAATTTCTGGTAACAAATTGGATAGAAAACACAGAATTGAGAAATGTTATAAGAGAAATTCTGACATAGGACTTTAGGTAGGGAGGTTGATCTAAGAAGATCAGTGGTGATTTAATAGATGAGGTGAAATAGGATCTGGTCCATAAAGGATCAGAAAAGGTTTTACTTTTTTTGTTGTTGTTAATCTTCATCCAAGGATATTTTCCCATTTATTTTAGAGAGAGTGGAAGGGATGGGTGAGACAGAGAGAGAGACACATCAATTGGTTGCCTCCAGCATGCACCCCAACCAGGGTTGGGGATCAAGGTACATGCCCTTGACCGAAATTGAACCCGGGACAGTCTATGGGCCGATTGCTCTATCTACTGAGCCAAACTGGCTAGGGCAAGAAAAGTTTTTACTTTTAACTGGAGGTTATGATCTGAGTCTAGAGATAAATGATATATAGGGGCAGCTTAGAATCTTATAAGATTGAATTTGTGCTTGTATGTTCTCCACTTACATGTGACAGGGCCTAAAATAGAACAGCTGCTGCTGTCACTGAATGTGCAGAGAAATATGGGATTGTCTTAAGCTCTGGTTAGCAAAAGTTCAGATTTCCACATTGTAATGTCAGTGAAGTAAGAGCACAAGTAGGACAGAGAGCTCGTAGCATATACTTAATAAATTATTTTGGCCCTAGCCGGTTTGGCTCAGTGGATAGAGCGTCGACCTGCGGATTGAAGGGTCCCGGGTTCGATTCCGGTCAGGGGCATGTGCCTTGGTTGCGGGCACATCCCCGGTGGGGGGTGCGCAGGAGGCAACTGATTAATGTTCCTCTCTTATGGATGTTTCCGACTCTCTCCCTCTCCCTTCCTCTCTGTAGAAAATAAATAAAATATATTTTAAATAAAATAAAATAAAAATAAATTATTTTGGATGGATGAATAAATGAATGATTAAAGTCTCTCTAATTGTGGCCAAATATAATTTAGTCACTCAATAAATACTGGTACCAACAATCTAAATATCCTGGATGATAGGTAGCAACAGTTCTCAAAGTATTGTTACGGACCCTGGGGAATCCCAAGACTTGAGGGGTCCTCAGGTCAAAACTAGTTTTATAATAATACTAAGACATTACTGTAACTATTTTTACTCTTACTCTCATAAATGTACAGTAGACTTTTCCGGGATCTACATGATGGTGTGATAATTTTTTTAATAAAAATAAGTTATTCTACATGTAATTGGCTTATTGTTTTAATGAAATAATAGTTTTTAAATATCTTAGTTTTCATTTCTAGTATATTAAGTATCAGTAAACATAAACCCACAGAAACAAAAACTCTTTAGAGTCTTCAGTAGTTTATAAGAGCATAAAGAGGTCCTGAGACCAAAAAGTTGGAGAAAGCTATTTCTTTTAGAGGTATAAGAGACAGGGGAATATTTTATGTTGCTTCAGAAAGGAGTCAGTAATATGATTGCATACACGGTGCTGTGATATGATATTTCCCAGAAAACCCCTCATATCTTCATGTAAGTGATCAGACTCCAGAAATTATTGAGGCACATAGATGTGTGTGAAAGAAATTCATGAAGGGATTAAGCTAAGGATTCAAAGGAAAGATGAAAAATTCTGCTTCTGGTTCTAATTATTCTCAACCTTATTTGAACCTGTAGAGCTTTATAAAATAGACCAATGTTCTGGCTACACTCCATTGCTACTGAACCAGAATCTACAGAAGTAGGGCCTAGGGATTTTTTTAAAAGTTCCATGTGTGGTTCTGATGCATAGCTAGTCTTAAACTGCTACTGTAGTATAACTGGAAATGTGAAAGGAACTTCATAGAGGTACTAATTGAAGTATTGAGAATGAAGGTGCTCTGGAAAGACAGAAGAGAACGTTCTAGAGGGACTAAGTAGATAAAAACTTATAAAAGACTATTGCATTAGATGATGTCTTTAGTACTTCTTTATTGTGCTTTTCAGAATATAAGGCAGTTACAGAGAGTAAGAAGGTAGAGAATTGGGGCAGTATGTATAGGTCTTTATGAAACACTAGTGGCCTGGTGCACAGATTCATGCATATTGAAAAGAAATTAATTAGAAGAAAGATTTGTGCGGTAGTTACGTTACTGCAAAAAATTGCATCTCAAAATAGTATATGTAATATAGTATTATAAAATTAAAACATGCGTGCAATTGGCGCCAGCGAGAGCTTTATATGTATTGCACATGCACGAGTCAGCATGTATTTTTAAATTGCCAGTGGGCATCATATGTACTGGTAGGTCAGTCGGACATATGTGCCGTCGGTCACTTAGCCTTTTTTCTTATTGTTTAAAGTATTTCATATGTCTTCTTTTCCTCTGATTGACCACCCACCACCGGCCACTCCCACCCCCGAGGGCATGCCCCTACCGCCCCAGGGTCTGTGTCCATTGGTTATGCTAATATGCATGCATACAAGGCCTTTGGTTAATTTCTAATACCCCCTTCCCCTGCCCCTTGTCTCTGGATCTATTTTTGTTCATCACTTTACATTGATCATTATATCCCACATGAGTGAGCTCTTATGATATTTATCTTTCTCCGACTGGCTTATTTTGCTTAGCATGATGCTTTCCAGTTCCATCCATGCTGTTGCACATGGTAAAAGTTCCTTCTTTTTTATAGCAGCGTAGTATTTCATTGTGTAGATGTACCACTGTTTTTTGTTTTGTTTTGTTTTGTTTTAAAATATATTTTATTGATTTTTTTTACAGAGAGGAAGGGAGAGAGTTAGAAACATTGATAAGAGAGAAACATCGATCAGCTGCCTCCTGCACACCCCCCACTGGGGATATGCCCACAACCAAGGTACATGCCCTTGACTGGAATTGAACCTGGGACCCTTTAGTCCGCAGGCCGATGCGCTATCCACTGGGCCAAACCTGTTAGGGCTGTACCACCATTTTTTAATCCACTCATCTGCTGATGGGCACTTAGGCTGTTTCCAAATCTTAGCTATTGTAAATTGTGCTGCTATGAACATAGGGATGCATATATTCTTTCTGATTGGTGTTTCTGGTTTCTTGGGATATAGTCCTAGAAGTGGGATTACTGGGTCAAATGGGAGCTCCATTTATAACTTTTTGAGGAAACTCCATACTGTTTTCCACGGTGGCTGCACCAGTCTGCATTCCCACCAGCAGTGTACGAGGGTTCCTTTTTCTCCACATCCTCACCAGCACTAGTCATTTGTTGGAGGGTTTCTTTATGATAGCCATTCTGACAGGTATGAGATGATACTTCATTGTCGTTTTGATTTGCATCTCACGGATGATTAGTGACTTTGAGCATATTTTTATATGTCTCTTGGCCTTCTGTATGTCCTCTTTCGAAAAGTGTCTATTTAGGTCCTTAGCCCATTTTTTGATTGGATTATTTATGGTTTCTTCCTTTTGTTAAGTTGTATGAGTTCCCAGTAAATTTTGAAGATTAAACCCTTATCTGAAATAGCATTGGCAAATATGTTCTCCCATGAAGTGGGGTTTCTTGTTGTTTTGTTGATGGTTTCTTTTTGCTTTGCAGAAGCTTTTTATTTTGATGTAGTCCCATTTGTTTATTTTCTCCTTAGTTTCCATTGCCCTAGGGGCTGTATCGGTAAAGATATTGCTTCGACATATGTCTGATATTTTGCTGCCTATGGATTCTTCTAAGATTTTTATGTTTTCCCGTCTTACATTTAAGTCCTTTAACCATTTTGAGTTTGTTTTTGTGTATCGTGTAAGTTGGTGATCTAGTTTCATTTTTTGCATGTATCTGACCAAATTTCCCAGCACCATTTATTGAAGAGACTGTCTTGACTCCATTGTTTGCTCTTGCCTCCTTTGTTAAATATTAATTGAGCATAATGTCTTGGGTCGGTTTCTGGGTTCTCTGTTCTGTTCCATTGGTCTATATGTTTGTTCTTGTGCCAGTACCAGGCAGTTTTGAGAACCGTGGCTTTGTAATATAGCTTAATATCTGGTATTGTGATCCCTCCAACTTTGTTCTTCTTTCTCAGGATTGCTGTGGCTATTCGAGCTCTTTTTTTATTCCAGATGAATTTTTGGAGAGTTTGTTCTAGGTCTATGAAATATGCCATTGGTATTTTAATGGGGATTGCATTGAATCTATAAATTGCTTTGCGTACTATGGACATTTTAATGATGTTGATTCTACCAATCCATGAACACGGTATGTTCTTCCATTTGTTTATGTCTTCCTCTATCTCTTTTTTCAATGTCCTATAGTTCCATTAGTTAAGTTTATTCCTAGGTTATCTTAATTTTTTTTTTGGTACAATGGTAAATGGGATTGTTTTTTTAGTTTCTCTTTCTGTGAGTTCATTATTGGTGTATAAAAAAGCGATAGATTTCTGGGTGTTAATTTTGTATCCTGCTACATTGCCGAATTCATTTATTAAGTCTAGTAGCTTTTCGATGGACTCTTTGGGGTTTTCTATCTGCAGTATCATGTCATCTGTGAATAAGGTCAGTTTTACTTCTTTTCCAATTTGGATGCCTATTATTTCGTCTTGTCTGATTGCTATGGCTAGCACTTCCAGTGCTATATCAAATAGGAGTGGTGAAAGTAGGCATCCCTGTCTTGTTCCTGTTCTTGGGGGAAATGGATTTAGTTTTTGCTTATTGAGTATGATGTTGGCTGTAAGTTTGTCATATAAGGCTTTTATTATGTTGAGGTATGATCCCTGTATTCCTAGTTTGCTGAGAGTTTTTATCAAGAAAGGGTGTCTGCATCGATTGATATGATTATGTGATTTTTAACTCTCAATTTGTTTATGTGATGTATCACATTTATTGAAACATCCTTGCATCCCTGGAATAAATCCCACTTGGTCATGGTGTATGATCTTTCTAATGTAATACTGGATTCGATTTGCTAGAATTTTGTTGAGGATTTTAGCATCTATGTTCATCAAGGATATTGGCCTGTAGTTCTCAGTTCTCTCTCTCTCTCTCTCTCTCTCTCTCTTTTTTGGTGGTGTCTTGATCTGGTTTTGGAATTAGGGTAATGCTGGCTTCATAGAAAGAGCTTGTAAGTGTGCCTTCCTCTTGAGTTTTTTGGAATAGTCAGAGGAGGATAGATTTTAGTTCTTCTTTGAATGCTTGGTGTAGAACTCTCCTATAAAGCCATCTGGACCAGGGCTTTTGTTTGCTGGAAGATTTTTGATTACTGCTTCAATTTCTTCCATAGTTATCAGCCTATTCAGGTTTTTTGATTCTTCCTGATTGAGTTTTGGAAGCTTGTATTTTTCTAAGAATATGTCCATTTCATCTAGGTTGACCAATTTGTTGGAATAGAGTAGTTCATAGTATTTTTTCAAAATCCTTTGTATTTCTGTGGGGTCGGTTGTTACTTCACCTCTTTCATTTCTGATTTTGTTTATTTTGGTCCTCTCTTTGCTTCTTGGTGAGCCTGGCTAGAGGTTCATCAATCTTGTTTATCCTTTCAAAGAGCCAGCTCTTGGTTTTATTGATCTTTTGTATTGTTTTCTTGGTCTCTATGTCGTTTATTGCCGCTCTGATCTTTATTATTTCCTTCCTTCTGCCCACTCTGGGCTTTTCTTGTTGCTCTCTTTCTAATTCTTTGAGTTGTAGGGTTAGATAATTTATTACCATTTTTTTCTTGTTTTTTGCAGTAGGCCTGTAGAGCTATGAACTTCCCTCTCAAGACTGCTTTCACTGTGTCCCATAGATTTTGGATTGTTGTGTTTTCATTGTCGTTTGTTACCAGGATGCTTTTTATTTCTTCTTTGATCTCTTTGGTAACCCAACCATTGTTTAATAGCATGCTATTTAGCCTCCAAGTGTTCAATTTTTTTTCATTGTTTTTATTGTAGTTCATTTCTAATTTTATGCCATTGTGATCTGAGAAGATGCTTGATATGATTTCTATCTTCTTGAATTTGAAAAGACTTTGCCTATATCCCAATATGTGGTCTATCTTTGAAAATGTCCTGTGTATACAAATACACATTTGAGAAAAATGTATATTCTGTAGCTTTGGGGTGGAATGTTCTGAAGATGTCAATTAATTCCATCTGATCTAGTGGGTCATCTAGGATTGATGTTTCTTTGCTGATTTTTTGTTTAGAGGACTTTTCCAGTGGTGTCAGTGGGGTATTAAAGCCCCCTAATATGACTGTATTGCTGTCTATCTCTCCCTTGATATCTTCCAGGAGTTTTTTTTTTTTAATGTATTTGGGTGCTCCTATATTGGGTGCATATATGTTTATCAGAGTTATATCCTCTTGTTGAATTGCTCCCTTTAGTATTATGAAGTGACCTTCCTTATCTCTTGTTATGGCCTTCACTTTGAGGTCTAATTTGTCAGATACAAGTATTGCTACCCCAGCTTTCTTTTCATTTCCATTTGCCTGAATTTTTTTTTTCATCCTTTCACTATCAGTCTATCAGTCTGTGTGAGTTCTTTGTTCTGAGGTGGGTCTTTTGTAGACAGCAGATATATAGGTCATGATTTCTTATCCATTCAGCTAGCCTATGTCTTTTGATTGGAGCATTTAATCCATTTACATTTAAGGTTATTATTGACCAGGGGCCCAATGCACAAATTGGTGCAGCTTGAAAAAAACTGTGGGCTGTGAGGCTGCTGTGGGCACGGGGACAGGTCTCAGCCCATCCTCTGTGCCCCCGCCCAGCCCCTCCTGCTGTGGCCCCCTGTCTGCCGGCAGCCCTGCTCCTGCTGTTGCCACTCCCACACGGTGATGGCACTGGCCCCGCTCGCACCCGCTGACAGCACGGAGTGATTGGAGCCGGCACCAACAGCAGGTGTGAGTGGGGCTGGCACCACCGTCAATGGGGGCAAGTGGCAGCTGCTGCCCAGTCACCCCTCAGGAGCAGGGGGAGGGGGAGAAGCCCTCAGGACGATCAGGGCCGGCAGCCACCGCTCACACCCGCGGATGGTGCTGAGTGATCGGGACCGGTGCTGGGCGCCGGCATCGGGTGTGTGCAGTGGCTCCAGCTCTGGCAGCAGGTGTGAGCGGGACTGTCGCTGGCAGCAGGTGCAAGAGGCGGCTGCTGGCCCCGATTGCCCCTTAGGAACAGGGGGAGGTGGAGAAGCCCTGAGGGGCGATTGGGGTTGGCAGCGGGTGTGAGCGGGGCCGACGCCAGCAGCAGGTGTGAACACTAGGCGGGACCGTGGCACACGGGAGCAAAGACTTTTCAGTAACCACCAGAGGCTCGCCCCAATGACAGTGACCAGGGCCCTGCCTTGGTCTGGCACCCCCACTCATCCACTCTACCATCCCACCACAGCCAGTGCCCACCATGTTCCCCTCTCTGCTGCCTGCTGCTGACGCCCACCATGTTCCGTGCGTGCCCCCGGTGGTCGTCATAGCGACTGGTTGTTCGGTTGTTTTGCTGTTTGGTCTATTTGCATATTAGGGTTTTCTATATATAGATAGATAGGTATTTGTCGCCATTTTTATTCTTTATGCCTATGTTCCTACTTCCCTTCCTATTTCTTCTTTTTACAGCAGTCCCTTTAGGATTTCTTGCATTGCTGGTTTAGTGATAATAAACTCCCTTAGCCATTTTTTGTCTGTGAAGCTGCTGATTTCACCTTCAATTTTGAATGATAGCCTTGCTGCGTATAGTATTTTTGGATTCAGTCCCTTGCTTTGCATCACTTTGTATATTTCATTCCATTCCCTTCTGGCCTGATGTGTTTCTATTGAGAAATCAGTTGATAGTCTAATGGGAGAGCCCTTATAGGTAACTTTCTGTCTCTCTGTGCCAGCTTTTAAGATTCTTTGTTGTTGGTGTTTGCCAATTTAATTATGATGTGTCTTGTTGTTGGTTTTTTGGGGTTCATCTTGTTTGGGACCCTGTTAGCTTCTTGGACTTGTGTGAGTTTTTTCTTCATAATCAGGGAAGTTTTCTGTCATTATTTCTTCAAACATGTTTTCTATTCCTTTCTCAGTTTCTTTTCCTTATGGCACCCCTATTACTCAGATACTGTTTCATTTTATGTTGTCCCAAAGTTCCCTTAGGCTCTCCTCCTGTATTTTACATTTTTTTTCCAGTTACTGCTCTGCTTGGGTGTTTTTTCCTACCTTGCCTTCTAGCTCACTGATGCAGTGCTCAGCTTCTTCTAGTCTACTGTTGATGCTTTCTATTGTGTTCTTTATTGCAGCTATGTCATTCTTTATTTCTTCTTGGTTCTTCATTTCCTCTTGGTTCTTACACATGTTGTTGAATTTGTCTTCCATCCTTTCAGCGTCCTTATGACCATTGCTCTGAAATCTTTTTCTGACAAATTGCTTGCCTCCATTTCGTTTACTTCCTTTTCTGGTGATTCCTCTTTTTCTTTCGTATGAGGGCTGTTTCTTTGTCTCCCCATTTTCATTCCTCTCAGGGTGTCTGGTTATGTGGCTCACTCTCTACCGCATTGACCAAAAGGCACAAAATACAACACGACAAGACACAACACAGAGGGAATAAAACTAAATTCACAATCCACAATGACAGATCGAAACACACGCCTACTATTGGCACCAGCGAGAGCTTTATATGTTATCACGCATGTGCGAGTCAACGTTTATTGTTAAATTGTCAGTGAGCATCATATGTACCGGCAGGTTGGTTGGACGGACGGTTGGTCACTTAGCCTTTTATGTATATAGACTAGAGGGTTGAAGCACAAAATTCATGCATGGGTACCGTCCCTAGGCCTAGCCTGCAATCAGGGCCATCTTCCCCAGCTGCCGGCAGCCAGCCTTGCCCCCCGCCACCACTCACTTGGGTTCGCAGTTTGCCATGGGGCCGGTGATTGGAGCCTGACAGCAAGCGGGGAGGGACTTGGAGGCTGGCTGTCCCGCCCGCTCGTGGCCCCGCCCCCACCATGGGTTGCCCTCTGTGTGTTGGGCGACCAGCAGGGTGGGGGCCTTGGTCTGAGGCTGCCTGCATCCCCCGCCACCCACCCCCGGGTCCCCATTCACCATCGGGCAATCGGAGCCTGCCGGCCAGGGGGAGGGACCAAGAGGTTGGCCATTCCGCCCACTCGCCGGCCCCACCACCACCCACTTCGGGCAGAAACCAAGAGGTGATCAGTGCACCTCATAGTGACTGGTTGATCAGTCATTCTGGTTGTTCTGCCATTACGGTCGCTGAGCTTTTATTATATAGGATAGGATGACAGATAAAAAAATGAAAAGTAGTACAATTGCTAAAACTGAGATAATCTAATGAAAGTTTATTCAAAGGTAGAAAGGGGATGGAGGGGCAACGGGTGATCTAGGCTTGCTAGAAGGTGTAGAGGATAAGAAGCCATCAATGAGAAAGAAATGGTAGTGAAAAGGTTAACAAGTATGGGAACAATGGCTATAATAGTTTGAAATAGGAAGTACCTAGAAAAAGAATTCTATCCCATATTTTTCTCCTTTTAATCAATTTTATGCTTGTTAATGAGACTTGCTCATTAATCTTTCTCATCTGATCTTAAAACTTTGGCATAATAATGGATTGCTCATCTCTTTAATCTTTGTCTTTTGTTTGAATACAGTACTTTCACATTTCTTTGTTCCTCACCCAATCTTTTATCATGTCAGTTTGAATATTGCAGTAGCAGCTGAAATGGTCTCATTGCCTTCTTCCTTTTCTTTTTAGTCTAAGATACTGCTTCTAGACTGATATAATTTGATCATGAATTCTGTGACCCCTTCATTCCTTGTCAGGTGTAATCTTTATCACCATCTAAAGCCCTCTGATTTGAACCCACTACATTCATTTCTTCTTATCCTTTTCCGTAGACTGTCTCTTCTCTCAATATGCTGTAGTTGCCCATGTCTTTGTATTTGTCACTTCATGTCATATCCTGACTATTCAAATCTTGGCTTGTTTTGTAATATCTAGCTTATAATCCACTTTTTCTGTAATATTTTTTTCTCTTTGGAATTGTACCATAGATTATATTATACATTTTATTCTTTAGTTTTTATATAACAGTTTTGGAAAGTGTTTAAATTTTGGAGCCACACAAACTTGAATTCTGTTCTTCCATTTTCTAACTAGTTACTGTTCTTTGCCTCACTTTGCTCACCTGCAAAATTCAGATGTTAGCATTAACCTCATAAGTTCTCATTTAGGTTAAAGTATTCAGCATAATGCCTAGCACAGTTAATGGTTGCTGTTTCATGTAATACAAATAAAAATAGCAAATTTAATTTGAATATACACGTTTCCACAACATGCTTAATCTTTGCTTGGTTGCAATTTCAGAAGAAAAACACACATTGAGCAGCAATCTGATTTTTGAAATTGTAACTTTATTGTCTTTTTCTTTGATTATAAAAGTACTAATAAATTTAGTACCTCTAGTACTAAGGCAGAGAGCATCCAAGAAAGGAACAAATCCAGAAGATCTCCACACTAACTGAGTTGCCATGGTGGTGGAACTTACTGGGAAGCCATATGTGGGGGTGATACAACTTAAATTCACTGGAGGGTGATTAGGGCCAGACTATAGTGATGCCTGGGATTAAATCTAAACAGATGCCCCAAATTTAAGGCATCACTCAGGCTCAAATTTTATGCCCTAGGCATCTCTCTTGCCTCATCATAGTCTCAGCTTGTGGGGAAAGGATATTGGGTCCTGTATGCCACAGGAACAAGCCTTGAGGTACACACTGGAACTTGAAAGAAAAGCTCCGTCTTCCTCTAAAGTACCTCCAGTGCCCTCTACTGACAAAGCTTAAGCTTGGGCAGCTGGTAAGAGAAATGTTCTAGTGACTAAAGCAGGGCAGTATAAAGTGAATTGGGAGCTGAAAGGCAATACATTGATAACTAATTAATCTATCATAAGAAGTTCTCCTAACTGTCTTGTTGAACTCAGGTCTCAAAGTAGGTATGTATATATATATATAAAACCCTAATATACAAATAGACTGAATAGCAGACCAGCCAAACAACCGGTTGCTATGATGTGTGCTGGCCACCGGGGGGGGGGGGGGGGTGGAACATGGTGGGCGTCAGCCGTGGTGGGATGGTAGAGCAGGTGAGTGGGGGCGCCAGACCAAAGTGGGGCGCAGGTTGCTGTCATCGGGGCGAGCCTCTGGTAGTTACTGAAAATTCTTTGCTCTCGCGCACCGCGGTCCCGCCCAGCACTCGCACGTGCTGCCGGCCCTGCTTGCACCCGCTGCCGGCACCCAGCGCCAGCCCTGATCACTTTGCGCCATCAGCTGCTAGCCCCAATCGCCGCTCAGGGCTTCTCACCTCCCCATGCTCCTAAGGGGCGATCAGGGCCAGCAGCTGCCTCTAGAACCCGCTGCTGGCGACGGCCCCGCTCACACTGATTGTCAGCACCAGCCCCACTCGCACCTGCAGCCATGCCGAAGGCAATGCTTGCATCTGCTGCCAGTGCCTGGCACTAGTCTCAGTCGCTCGGCACCGGCAGTGGGTGTAAGTGGCAGCTGTCGGCCCCGATTGCGCCTGAGGGCTTCTCCACCTCACACTGTTCCTGAAGGGTGATCGGGGCCAGCAGCCACCACTCGCACTTGCTGCTGGTGCCAGCCTCAATCACTTGGCGCCATCAGTGTGTGGGAATGGCAGCGGGAGCAGGGCTGCCAGCAGACGGGACTGGGGGCCGTGGCGGGAGGGACTGGGCGGGGGAGCGGAGGATGGGCCGTGACCCGCTCCTGTGCCCACTGCAGCCTCGCAGCCCACCGGATACCATTCCAAAGACATTATACCGGTATTATGCTGGATACTATTCCAAAGACATTTTCCCAAAAATTAGAATTAAGATTAAGAATGCCCAGTATCACGGTTGTTACTTAGTATAGCTCTCTGGAATTCCTGGCTGTTGCATTAAGAAATCAAAGAATTTGGGGTATAATTATTAGAAGGAAGAAGACAATTATTTGTGAGTAATATGATTGTCACTTAGAAATTCCAAGAAAATAATTTGAAATACTATTAAAACTAACAATTGAGTTCAATGGTATGGCTGATTAAAAGGTAATAAATAAAACCTCAATAGTTTTCTGTAATCCTAGGCATGACAATATGAAAATTATTATTAGAAGAGGGATTTATTTGTGATTGACAACAAAATCTATAAACTACCTAGCAATAAGCTTAACAATAAATGTGCAGACTTATGGGGGGGGGGGAGCTTACTGAACCAATTTAGTGACAAAAGGAGACTTGAAAAGCGGGAGAGAGATACTATGTTCCTGGATATTGTACTAGTAAATAAATCAATTCTTGAAAAATTAATTGTAAATTTAATGTAATTCTTCTATCAAAGCATTGAAGGAAATTAGAACTTATTGCTAGATTTATGAACATGACAGTTCGTGAATGGAAGAATACAGATAGCCAAAAAATACATGGAAAATGTTCATTCTCATTAGTAAACTACTAAGTAAGACAAGATTTTATTTATTTACTTTCTGGACTTCAAAATACATTGAGCTTTACTTCAATAAGATTTTTTAAAATACTAAATGATAAAGATTAAAAAAAACATTCAGAGTAGTCAATGTTATGGAAAAAGTGACACCTGTATGATTCTGGAATATAAATAAATATAGTCATTCTAGAGGGGATTTTTATAATATAAATGAAAATCCTTAAGAATTTGCTTTACTCTTTGATACACTATTTCAACCTCTGGAAGTTTATATTTTGAGGTAATAATCATGAATGTCTATAAAAATGTTATCTATACTATTATTGCAATCCTATCTAATAAAGAGGGAATATGCTAATTGACCCTCGTGCCATCGCAAAGATGGTGGCACCCACAGCCAATAAGGAGGGAATATGGTAATTGACTTCCCCATCCATCAAAGATGGCGGCACCCACAGCCAATAAGGAAGGAATATGCTAATTGACTGCCCCGCCCTCAAAGATGGTGGCGCCCACAGCCACAACATGGCAGCACCCAGTCCCCTCAGCCCCGCCGGGGTGGCAGGTGGGCCCGGCCGCTCTGTGCGCCTGCCTCTGGAGTTCCCCAGTCCCCTCAGCCCCCCAGCCACCCAGGGCCAGCCCGAGGCGCAGGCAAGCCTTGGATGGCGGCTGCCCAGCCGCCCAGGGCCGGCCGAGGCTTGCACTGCCGGCAGTGGCAGCAGCAGAGGTGTGATGGGGGATTGCCTTCCCCTGATTACCAAGTCGCCTCCCACCCCTGAGGGCTCCCGGATTGTGAGAGGGGGCAGGCCGGGCTGAGGGACCCCCCTCCAGTGCATGAATTTTCATGGACCGGGCCTCTAGTTAAAAAATAATGTAGTAAAAGAATATTAAATATCTGGGATGTTAGTCACAATATAGTATGAATATAGACTACAGAATAGTACCTAGAATATGATATGGGGTTTGCTGGAAGACTCAGTCCACCTTGTAAGCACTTGGTACTACAAATTATGATTTACTTTATGTGATAGTCTTTGAAATTGCTTAAAAATAATTAAAACTAAGGATGTTAACTTTTTAAATGTACATATACAAATAAAGAAAAGACTAGGCAGACATAGAATGTTAGTAGTGGTTATCTCTAGGTAGTGGAATAATGGGTAACTTATTTTCTTACTTGTACTTTATATGTTTCTAAGGTTTCTGCAGTGAGCATGTTTACTTTTTCATAATTAGAAAATATTTAAATAAGTAAGATACATAATGGAAAAGCAAAGTCAGTAAAGTCACAGAGATGAAAATATGTCCATTGGAACTCACTGGGGACTTTAGCAAAAACAGTTTGAATACAGTAGGACTGAAAATGAAGAAGGCAGATTGCAAGCTAGTAAGTAAATGGGAGGTAAAGATAGTGATTCCACTTTAGGTCAGTGCTGTCAACAGAAATAAAATGTGAGCCACATTATTAATGAAACTGTACATTCTTTTGTTGCATCTCATTTTAGACTAGTCATTTTTCAAATCTTCAATACCCACATGTAGTTAGTGGCTAAAATATTGTACAGGGAAAGTTGAGGCTATCTTGTTAAGAAAGCAAAGCCAGAGAGAAAAAGAGAGATAGAAAGGAATAGTCTTTTTCTGCAACAGAATCCTTTCCAGTGCAACTTATTGCCTCTTTAAAAATGAGATATTTTATGTAACTCAAAAGAAATATATCCTATCTAATAAAAGAGTAATATGCAAATTGACCATCACTCCAACACACAAGATGGCCACCCCCTGTGGTCAAAGATGGCTGCCCCCATGTGGACACAAGATGACCACCACAAGATGGCTTGCAAGGGAGGGCAGTTGGGAGGGACCAGGTCTGCAAGGAAGGGCAGTTTGGTGGGGGGGACCAGGCCTGCAGGGGCGGACAGTTGGGGGGGGACCCAGCCCTGCAGGGGAGGGCAGTTAGGGGTGACCAGGCCAGTAGGGGAGGGCAGTTAGGGGCAATCTGGCTGGCAGGGGAGTGGTTAGGGTGTGATCAGGCTGGTAGGCAGAAGCTGTTAGGGGCAATCAGGCAAGCAGGCAGGTGAGCGGTTAGGAGCCAACAGTCGGACATCCCTCGAGGGGTTCCAGATTGGAGAGGGTGCAGGCTGAGCTGAGGGACACCCTCCCCCCCGCCCCCCGTGTACGAATTTCGTGCACCGGTCCTCTAGTATAAATAATAATACTGTAGAATATCTTGTGACCTTTGTGCCTCTCAGTTGCATTCTCCCCCCCGCCCCCTTACAGGTTTTGGTAAGAATAATCTGAGCCGTAGAGGAAGAATCATGCCTGGGAAGAGACGTTCTTATGGAGTTATCACTGGTCTTGCAGCTAGGAAAACAACTGGAATTCGAAAAGGAATTAGTCCTATGAATCGACCGCCTCTAAGTGACAAGGTAGGATGATGAAGGCTTAATGCTGAGTCAGATAAATTAATGTTTTATTTCAATAAAAATGTACTTTTTTCTTACCTATGAATTGAAGAACTAAGTGGGAAAGATAACAAACTCATTTACATTACTACTAAATATTACTACTAAATATTAGTAATGTAAATAGAGCAAATGGTTGTGCTAAGAGGGGCAGGGTTGTGTCTAAGAATGAATTTCCTTTTTGGTTTGAAAATCAACTTAAAATATCTATCAAGAAGTAAAAATTGGCCCAGTCAGGATTCTTCTCTTGGGATATAGAATGTCAGTATCAATTGTATAATTTTTTTCTTTAGATTCAGAACTTCATAAAGCTGGGGGTATGTTTTGTAGAACTTTTAACTTGACTCGTAATACTAAATCATTTAGTACTTCATGAAGTTAAAAAAAATTGTTGTTGCACATTTCATGTGCTTGTTTTTTGTGACATTGAATATTCTTGATTTATTTTTTCTCTGTAGCCATTTCTACTTAGGCTTCTTTGCTATTACAGCCTCTTTTTTTTTTTTCTTTTTTCTTTTTCGCACATTTGTTTTGGAACTTACCCCTCTTATCCCTTTACTTGATATCCAAAATCATGTTTATATAAATGATTCCCTAATTTACATCTCTGGCTCTCATTCTTCTCTTGAGCTCCAGATCCATGTTTCCCCATCACCTGTACATCCCACAGCACTTCAAACTGAACAGATCCAAAATAGATAAAAGTTATTTTTCTGTCCAAATTCTCTTTTTGTTGCAAGTATTTTGAGTATAATGTGGTTATCTTTTCAGTCACTTAGACTGGAAATATTCAAGTTGTTGCAGCTTCTCTGTTTCTGTAACCTGCACATCAAAGCAGTGGTCAGTCCTTGTCCATTCTGCCTCAGAAATGTTTATTGCAATAGGGTATAGAGTAAAAAACAATCCGATTAACATAGTTTCTTGCCTTCTGAAAGAATATAGAACGATATTTTCCAGCGTTAAAAAGGAAGGCAAACCTTCTGAGACAAAATGAAGTGCAGAGAAAACCAGTTGCAGTTCTTAAGAGACCTAACCAGCTAAATAGAAAGTAAGTACTCAAATATAAGACAATAATGTTATCCTGCATAAATAAAGATATACTTCTTGCCTAAGTGTTCGAAGGAATGAATTTTCAGTGATTCTTACAGTTACCTGGTCATTTTCAAGGTAGCTATTTGGGGTGTTTATCTGATCATCCAACATGGAAGCAAATAACTTTTCTTATTTCTTAGATGCAGTTATTGATGAATTTAACTAATTGTAAACTTTTTTTAAAAAAAAACAGCATTCTGCTTCTCTGCTGTTCTTGACACATAGAATAACATTGCAAAATGTGAATTGTTTTGGTAAATAATTATTCAAAATTGGGAATTCTAAAAGCTGAATTTGTTATTCAGTCTCAAAGGCTCTTAAAAGAATAGTGTATATTATTTGTGGAAAAAGTTAACGAGAAAGAATTCTGTATGGATGCTTTTTAAGGTGAAATTATTTTTATATGAAATTGAAAGACATAAGAACTTAAAAATGATGAACTATTGTTATGGCATTCTGGTCTCTATTATGATAAAGTGTACTAAAGGAAGTTGACAAGCTGTGATGTTTCCTTATTATTTCAGTTTCAAATACTATTTATTCATCTTTTATAGAAGATAATTCAAAATAAAAGAACCCTTAAATGAAGTCTTTGTATAAATGGAATGGCTGGAATTGCACTTTTACTTAAATATTATATTGTTTTCTTTTGAGAATCATTTGGTAGTACCTATTGGAAAAGGGGAACTTATCATATAATAATTTATCAATTACATGAGTCATTAATGAGCCCATATTAATTGGGCTAGATAGGGAAATTTGCATTTGAGCCTCTCTAAGATTGGAGGTAAGATTAGGCAACATTTCAGCATTTATTTGTAAAAATAAATAAGTAGAGCTCTGGCCAGTGTGGCATAGTTGAGTGGGGATCGTCCTGTGCACCAAAAGGTTTGATTTCTGGTCAGGGCACATGCCTGGGTTGTGGGCTTGATCCCCAGTAGAGGGTGTACAGGAGGCAGCCGATTGATGTTTCTCTCTCCTCCTGCCTTCCTCTCTTTAAAAATCAGTTTTTCTAAAACATTTTCATTGATTTCAGAGAGGAAGGGAGAGGGAGAGAAAGATAGAAACATCAATGATGAGACAGATCACTGATCAGCTGCCTCCTGCACGCCCCCCACTGGGGATTAAGCCCGCAACTCAGGCATGTGCCCTTGACTGGAATTGAACTCGGGACCCTTCAGTTCGCAGGCCAGCGCTGTATCCACTGAACCACACCAGCTAGGGCTAAAAATCAATTTTTAACAATCTTTTTAAAAAGATAAATATAAAAATTTGTTTTCTCATATTTTACCAACTTTTTCTAGAAACTACAAAGAGATTACATTGTTCTGTGTGTGAAAGAACAAGCAGTGAAAGATAGAAGTTTCTCTGTGATTTATGTTAATATGTAAAGGTTTTTAAGTGAGAAAGGAAAACTGAAAAAGATGCTATTTTTCAAGATTTTCTTTTTAGCTCTAGCAGGTTTGGCTCAGTGGGCCTGTGAACTAAAGGGTCCCAGGTTCGATTCTGATCAAGGGTACATGCCAGGTTACGAACTCAATCCCTAGTATGGGGCATGCAGGAGGCAGCTGATCAATTATTCTCTCTCATCATTGATGTTACTCTCTCTCTCTCCCTCTCCCTTCCTCTCTGAAATCAATAAAAAAAAATATTGGAAAAAAAAAGATTTTATTTTCAGTCAATTTGACTATGATGTGCCTAGGTGTGATTTTCTTTGTATTAACCCTGTAAATAAATCTTTCACCAATTTTTTAAAAAATATATTTTATTGATTTTTTTATAGAGTGGAAGAGAGAGGGATTGAGAGTTAGAAACATCGATGAGCTGCCTCTTGCACACCCCCTACTGGGGATGTGCCCGCAACCAAGGTACATGCCCTTGACCGGAATCGAACCTGGGACCCTTGAGTCCGCAGGCCGACGCTCTATCCACTGAGCCAAACCAGTTTCGGCTCACCAAATTTTTTAATACATATTTTTATTGATTTCAGAGAGGAAGGGGGAGAGAGAGAGAGAGAGAGAGAAACATCAGTGATGAGAGAGAATCATTGATAGGCTGCCTCCTGCACACCCCCTACTGGGGATCGAACCCACAACCAGGGCATGTGCCCTGACCTGGAATCGAACCTGTGACCTCCCGGTTCATAGGTCGATGCCCAACCAGTGAGCCATGCCAGCCGGACCAGAGGGAGATATTTGTAAATCAAATCTCAATAGTTTCTGATAAATTCAGAGTCTTTATATTTAGTGTATTCTCACATTTTTAGGCAATGAATTAAACTGTTTTTGCTTATTGTTTTCTCAGGATATTTGAATGTTGTTAAATGGCTGAGACTATTCATGCATATATGTTTTCATTGCAGAAATAACATCCCAACCAATTATCCCAGGAGTGTAAATAAATTAAGTCATCAGAAAGACACTCGTCAAGCAACTTTTCTTTTCAGAAGAGGCCTGAAGGTATAAAAACCCTTGGTTGTGTTTTCTTTTTACCCAAACAAAGGATCCTGAACATCTATCTTTAGTAATCCTCAATCATAGGGATGGCCCATGGTTGAAGTGTAGGGGTTGGGTTTGGATATGGAGAACATGACATTAGATTAGTTCCTCCCTGCCCCCAATTCTCTCTTGTTGTCCTTAATAACACCATCTATCTATAATAATAAAAGTGTAATATGCAAATCGACCAAACGCCCAAATAGCAGAACAGCCGTCACTGGTGCCAGGCCAGCCAAGGCGGGTGCGATGCAATTGGTTGGGGGGGGGGCTCTGCCTTTGCCCCACAGTTGCCCCACAGAGGGAGGCCCAGGCCACCAGCCAGTGGAGCGGTAGATCAGGGCTGGGGGGGCCTCCGCGATGGGGGGCTCTGCAATTGATCTCCCCAAAGAGGGAGGCCAGGCCACCGACCAGCAGGTGGACAGGGCCTCCCTCTGCGGGGCGATGGGTCATGGGGCTCCCAGACTGCCAGAGGGCGCAGGCCGTGTTGAGGGACACCCCCCCCCAGTGCACGGATTTCATGCACTGGGCCTCTAGACTTACAAGAATTTAACTTGTTATGTAGGAATAAACCTGTTTTTACTACTTGTTCTAATGCAGAACCCTAACAAAGAGGTGTTGCCAGAATAGTCATATGCCCCTCCTACATTCATATACATATCTTAATGGGTTATAAAGTTTGGAGGATAGTTCTTTGCGTTCAAATACTCTGCTTTCTGTGGGATCTACTGCTTTTTTTCCCCCTTCAGGTTCAGGCCCAGTTGAACACAGAACAACTGCTAGATGATGTAGTAGCAAAGAGAACTCGTCAGTAAGTTTCAATTTGTTTTTCAAGGTGTCATTTCAGAACTCCGAGAATACTAGCTACCCAAATTACTTTGTGCCCTAGTCCAAAAGAAATTAAATGAGACCTAAAGTAAATTAACCATTGAGCCCAAAATAAACCATTTTTTGCTCTTTTTCCTCCCAAAATCTTTTGTATTTTCACATGTCAGTGTATAAAAGTTTTAGCACCAAATACATTTCTCTATTTTTAATTTTTATTAAGCTCCATTTTAATGAAACATTCCTTTATTTTCTATAACTGCTTTTATACAAATGAATCTATTCAGGGAATAAATAGAAGAAAATACAGGAGAGCTTTAAAATTTGTAAACCCTTAAGAACAATAGAATATTTTCTTTTTTCACATATTTTTTCCCCATTACCCCTATTAAGGTTTAAAAAAATTTTTTTTGGTCAGAATTGCACTTCCCAAGTATGACTTACAACATTCTAGTTCTATCAGTATGATCAAGTTTTGAGATTAAACTATTTGTAGCTACTTTTTAGAAAACAAAACATGGTCATGGTATGATGCCAACCAATATGGGGTATGATTTGAGTATAAGGAAACTATTTCAACTTGATGTTGGCAGTATTCTTTTGCACAGGAGACACGACATTGGTAACCATAAGGAAGAAAATAATCATAGCTTATTTGCTTCTACATGAATAATATTTAACATAATTATAATATAAATACTGTTCATTTGTTTTGAACTTTGAGAATCAACCTATGGAACAAAGCACAAAATTCTTAATTTGGTAACAGAATATAATGTAAATGTCTGATTCTTATTAACATAAATATAGAAGTAGAGCTGACAAAAAGTGGGAGGTACAAAGTGGGAGAAGAGGTGGAAGGAAGGAATAGAGGGACTACTATTCTTTTATATTAAGAATAGTAGTCCCTCTATTCTTAGAGGAGGGGAGGTTATCAAGCGATACTACTGAAAGAAAGATGTTTATGTATATTTAAAGCTATGATGGAAGTAAAGTAGTGATATCGCCATCAAAATATTTAGAATTAGGTAGAGAAACTAAAGAATAGTGATGAGGGAACATATGTATTACTTCCAAAAATAAAGATTTAAAAAAATAAATAAAACATGCTTATGCAAAATTTGTTGATTAAAAATATATATATTACACAAGCATCTTGTTTAATGAATTGGAGGGAACCAGCAAAGCAGTAAAAACAGGAAAGGTTAAAAGTACTGCCTCTAGGGAACAAGAAGGGGAAAAATAGTGGGGTGAAAGACGGTTACGTTTCATTAAAAACCTTTTTGTAGTTGATTTTTTAATGTGCATATATTTGTTACACTGAAAAATATTTAATAAAGCATCCAGTTCCTACACCCAAGATGCTGTATTTTTAAAAAGGTAAGAAAAAGTAATGGCTATATTCTAATGAAGTTTTTGGTATTTTGAAACTAGATGGCGGACTTCCACCACAAATGGAGGAATTTTAACTGTATCCATTGATAACCCTGGAGCAGTGCAGTGCCCAGTGTAAGTCTTTTCTTTATTTTGCAGAAATTATAATCTCTCAGTATATAAAATAATAGAAAACTACTGGATTCCTGCTCGGAGTGTGATGTCCAAGTTAGGATAAACTGAGACAAGGATAAAAGTAATACTTGATGTACAAAATAGAAATAAAATAGTATAAAAGTAAAAGCGCCTTTGATTCCTGGTTCTACAGCCCCAAGGTAACCACTCTTAACAATATTTTTATTTTAAAAGTTTGGTGCATGGTCCTGACTGGTGTGGCTCAGTTGGTTGAGCGCGTTGTTCTATGCATCAAGATGTTGCTCGTTTGATTCCCAGTCAGGGCACATGCCCAGGTTGCGGCTCAATTCCCAGTAAGGGGGGTTGTGTAGGAGGCAGCCCATCGATGTTTCTCTGTCATTAATGTTCTCTCTCTCTCTCTCTCTCTCTCTCTCTCTCTCTCTCTCTCTCTCTCTCTCTCTCTCTCTGTCTCCCTCTCTCTAAAATCAATAAAAACATTTTAAATAAATAAAAGTTTATAAAAAATGTTAGATACATCTATTTTACTGTGTAATAGTAAATGAGATAATACTATACCTATTTGCTCCCTTCCTCCCAGTATATTTTAAAGTACCTTTTTAAAAAAAAGTACTTTCTTTTTAAAAGTCATAGTGTGTTCTTTTATCTAGTTAACCCTAATTTAGTTAACCATTCCATTATATTTATTGCATTATAAACTTTCTAAACTTATGGAGTTTTTGCTCTATGTAGCCATTTTAATGACTGAAATGGAAGAAAGAATATAAGATAGGTCTTTAATAAGACTTCAGAGGTTGTTTTATTTTAGTAGAAGACCAGGACTTGGAAATCACTAATCATTCCAAATTGTTGAAAAGTTTATAGTTCTACTTAAAGAGGTAGTCTATGAGTGACTATATATATTTTATTCTCTAGATTAGTCAGTCAAAAACCATACCTTTTTTTGTAAACACAAATAAAATAGTCGCCCTAATATATTTGAACATGTGTACAAGTCAAGATGGCTTTATGTACTAAATGATTTTATTTTTCTTCTTTTGATTGTTAAGTTGACCTAATTTCATTTTAATCTTTTTCTAATAGAACTCAGAAACCACAATTAACTCGTACTGCTGTACCCTCATTCTTGGCAAAACGGGAGCAATCTGATGTAAAGAAAGTCCCTAAAGGTGTTCCCCTGCAATTTGATATAAATAGTGTTGGAAAACAGGTAAATTTTTCCCCCTGTTATTTCTTTGGGCCATTCACTGATAATATTTTAGTTAACAAATGTTGTATAATGAATTAAATAGAGGGTCCTAAGTCTCCTCAACCTTATAAATCTACTGATTTATCTACTTCTGTCTCTATAGGCTTGCCTATTTTGGACATTTCATAATACACTAGAGGCCCAGTGTATAAAATTCATGTATGGGGGTGTGGGTGTCCCTCAGCCCAGCCTGCACCCTCTCCAATCTGGAACCCCTCGGGGGATGTCCGACTGCCGGTTTAGGCCCGATCCCTGCTAAACCGGCAGTCAGACATCCCTCTCACAATCTGGGACTGCTGGCTCCCAGCTGCTCACCTGCCTGATTGCCCCTAACCGTTTCTGCCTGCCAGCATGATAACCCCCTAACCACTCCCTTGCCAGCCTGATCGATGCCTAACTGCTCCCCTGCCAACCCAATCGCCCCCAACTGCCCTCCCCTGCTGGCCTGGTCGCTCCCAACTGCCCTCCCCTGCAGGCCCGGTTGCCCCCAACTGCCCTCCCTTGCAGGCCCAGTCCTCCCCAACTGCCCTCCCCTGCAGGCCCGGTTGCCCCCAACTGCCCTCCCCTGCTGGCCCAGTCGCCCCCAGCTGCCCTACTGGTCCAGTCGCCCCTAACTGTTCTCCCCTGCTGGCCTGGTCACCCCTAACTGCCCTCCCCTGCTGGCCTGATTGCCCACAACTGCCCTCCCCTGCCAGCCATCTTGTGACCACATAGGGGCAGCCATCTTGTGCGAGGGCATGACGGTCAATTTGCATATTACCTCTTTATTATATAGGATGCTCTTTTGTGGCTGGCTTCTTTTACCAGCATAGTATTTTCAAGGTTCACTCATAGTGTATCAATATTTCATTTCTTTAATTTATATATATAAAAGCCTAAGCGACCATTACAACCAAACAACCGGTCAACCTGTCGCTATGACATGCACTGACCACCAGGGGGCAGACGCTCAACACAGGAGCTGCCCCCTGGTGGTCAGTGCGTTCCCACGGCCAACCTCCCACAGTCCCTCCCCCCAGCCGGCCAACCTCCTGTGACCCTTCCCCCCAACCGGCCAACCTCCCACGGCCCCTCCCCCCAGCCAGCCCCAATCGCCCCATTCGGAATCTCCTGATTGGCCCCAATCGGCTCTGATCAGAACTGGGCAAGATACCCCAATCGCCAGCCAGGCTGAGGGACCCTACCCATGCACGAATTTATGCACTGGGCCTCTAGTCTATAATAATAATCTATAATAATAAAAGCATAATATGCTAATTAGACCGGACAGCCAAACAACCTTCCAGATATCGTCCTGGACAAAGCCAGGGCTGTGAGGGCCAAGCCTCTTGCACGAATTTCATGCATTTGGCCTCTAGTTGCTGAATAATGTTCCATCTTATGGATATGGCATATTTTATTCATTTATCAGTTAATGTCCATTTGTGTTGTTTCCATATGTTTGCTATTGTGAATAATGCTCCTTTGAACGTTTACAAGTTTTGGTATGAGTTTACGTTTTCATTTCTCCTTGGTTAATACCTAAGAATGGAATTGCTAGGTCACCTTATAACTCAAGGTTTAATTTTTTGAATAACTGCCAGACTGTTTTCCAGAAGTGGCTACACTATTTTACATTGCTACCAGCATGTATGAGGGTTCTAAATTTCTTCACATCCTCACCAACACTTACTATCTTCATTTGCATATATACATATGAAGCCATCCAAATGCAAGGTGGTATATCTCACGTGGTTTTGATAATTTGTGTAGTAACCTAGAATCTTGTGATCTTGCTTAAAATTTGCTTATTTTTGTAATTTTGTCGATTACTTAGGATTTTCTATGTAAACAAATTATGTCATTCTACAAATTCCTTTCCAGTCCTTAAACCTTTTCTTTTTCTTATTTGTTATAATGGCTAGCCTTCAGTACAATGTTGAATAGAAGTGGTGAGAGCATGTATGCCTGCCTTGTCCCCAGGCTTGAGGAGAAAGCATTAAATGTTTCACCATTGAGTATGATGTTAGCAGTAGGTTTTTAGTTGATTCTGTGTATCAGATTTAGGGAATTTTTTTCTATTCATAATTTGCTGAGTGGGTGTTGGATTTTGTCAAATGCTTTTTTGTATCTATTGACATAAAAAAAATCTCTGGAATTGAAGGTATGAAGTATAGACAAATATTTGACCAAATTTATTTTGCTTATTTTTACTTTATTTTTTCATTGTTGTTACTTTTCTTTCAGAAGTGGTGAATATAATTTGGGTGTACTTTTTGTTGTTAATCAAAAACCAGATTTTGATTTGATTTGAGAATATTTCAAAAATTCAAGAACTCAAATTCAAGAAAATTTATTTCAAAATATTCACAAGACTAAACAACTTCTTTTACCAGAGGCATCACTAGAATTGATGGCAATGTTTGCAGAGCCTAAAAATAATTCAGATAGAGAAATCTTTGGGTGTATGACTTGTAGGCATTATAGTATAGGTGTTCTATGTATAATGTAGGCATTACAGTGGTTAGGAGATAGAGATTCTGAGTTAAACTTCCTGGTTTAAATTTTGGAACATCCAAGTAGGCGAGTTAACTAACTTCTCAAAACATCACTAAATTCACCTGTTTTAAATGGTTTTTGTTAGAATTAAAGTTCATACATATAAATATTCAGGAAATGCTAGCTATTATTACTATGAATTACCATTATTATCACATTATTTCAAAGTAAATATGGCTTACAGTCAAGTTATTAATTTTTGTTTTGTTTTTTCCAGACAGGGATGACTTTGAATGAGCGATTTGGAATCCTAAAGGAACAAAGATCCACTCTCACATTCAACAAAGGAGGAAGCCGCTTTGTAACCGTGGGATAGAACCCATCTTAAAGGGACTTTTGAGTGATGACTCTGTTAAAAAAGTTGAATTGCTTGAAGAGTTTATCACAGAAATTCAAGAAACTTTATTTCAAAATATTCACAAGGCTAAATACTCCTTTTATTTTTGAAGTTTTTTTTTAACATGTATAAATAATGCCCTGAAAGAATAGCAGGGAATATGCTTATCTGTTGTTAAAGATTTCTTGGTTGAGCCAGATGGAACAATTCTCTAGTTGACTTCTTTGGTTCCTCATACAGCAGAAAGACAGAAAGACAAAAATTATTTTTATGATAGTGGTATTTAGGATCTCATCTCCTTTGCCCACTTTTTGTACTTTGCCATGGTAAATCTTGGTCTTCAGAAATATGAGTAGGTCCTTTTGTTCCTGTCCCTTATCCTTTAATAGTGTTGTTGTAATAAGTGCAGTTGACTTCCTTCATTAGAGATATTTAAAAACTTAGAATTCTACTTTTGGGTTTTAAGATTTATGGGAAGATTTGGAACTTGGTTCATTTTTCAGATAGTGTTAGGGCCTAACAGTTAGGCTAATGCTCCAGAGTTATAAATCTTTAAAGTTGAAATTTTAACAAGAAAGGTGACTCTAGCATAAGTCTCAGTTTAAAATGTTGCTCTTTGAAGGCAATAAATGCATTGTTTACAGAGATGCCTAATAGAGCCTTGGAGGAGAAAGTCCAATGTAAAAATCTGACAATTTTTGTAAGTAAATGAAGAAAGCATGAGAGGAAGTAGCAGGTTGAAGGCAGGTTACTGTGGTGAAAAACTTTAAAACCCAGGTCATAGGTATACTGTTTGGATTTAGTGTAGTCTTGAGTCTAGTGTTCACAAAGAGTTTTTCAGGTGATACTTAGAAAAATTATAATTATTAAAGTGGATTGAGTCCCTTAGATATTTTGATGATAAAATTAAAAGCTATAAAGTCCTATACTCTTCTTATTCGAAAAGTTAAATTTTATAGGCATTAAACTTGCTAAATTAAACAGTATATAGACCCAAAAACAAAAATATACTTGTATATGTCACAAAGAAAAAAATGCAAAGTGATAATATACTTATGTTGTAACCTTGTTTTATACCTTTCACTCTGACTTGCATAAAATTGAGGCATTTATGGTGAGAAAAATATTATTTCCCCCCACACTCTCGAGGGATAGGAGGAGTTAGTCAGTTGTGCCAAGCTAGTGCTAAGAGTCCTCAGATTGTTGTATACTACAAGTTACAGTATAATGCCAAAATGCTACAAAATATCCAGTTATATATTTAGTCATTTTGAAGATTAATCTTTTGGTTTGATATAATATTAAAGCTTCTAAGTAGGTGTTAGTTTCCTTCCCTAGAGTGTATTATTAGTGTTGGTTTTCCCTGTTTAAAAACAAAACGTTAAGTTATGGCTCCTGCCTGCCTTGCATTGTATACTATACTAGACTTCATTATTGTCTCCCATGCTCCTTGGGTTACTTGGTTTATGCTAGCCACGGAAAGCTCTCAGAAACAATTTCATGCTTCTACCAAAGAATTAAATCTGATCCTTAATATCTGGTATTTTGCCAGTAAGTCTACTGATAAGGGATTATTGGAAGCCAGTTACACAATTTGAAAATAAACTTTAGTCTCTCCTTAGGCCAATGCCTCACTCATTGCAAAACATTTTTGCAAGGATAAATGCTTAGATTTGATTCATTAACAATACATTTTAGATTGGTTTAGAATTACCAGTAGTTTATTTTAAAGCCAAGGATAAACAACTGAGCAGTTTGCTGTCTTTAGAACAGTTTGTGAAAATATGGTATAAAGATGTTTTCATTTTCTTGTTATTTTAAATATTGTACAGAGCTATTATTAATGCATTTTTTGGGTAAACTTTAAAAATTGCCCCAAGTATTGACATTAAGTACATCAAACCACAACACAGTATTGTTGGTATATTAAACTTTTGCTCTCCATGCATCTGTAATTTCATTTTCTTTTTAAATATAAAATTTTGCTTTTGTTACAACTAAATTAAAATTCTTCAGTGCTAATATGTTATATATAAACAAAAGAGTATGCTTTGTTGGAGGAAATTTTTCTTTCTTAGAATGTGGTTGTTGTCATCCTTTTTCGGTTCTTAAAGTTTTATTTTTTAAATAAGATGCAACTTAAAATTTCCTTTGCATCAAGGTGTATGCAAAACATTGATGCAGTGCATCACAAAATGAAAGTTTATATTTAATGAGGAGATGCTTTACACTGTACTTTTTAGTGTTTTTTGGAAAAGTTACATTTAGATCTATTCTGAAGCTGTTCATTTTTAACAAATAAAATGTTACAGGTCTCACATGATTTATTCTTAGCTGTAAAAATTGAGTTGTGGTTTTTAGATTGTACTATGTAACAAAAAACTTGGTAAGAATTATATTTATAATTTTTAGGGTTTAAAAAGCTACATGCCAAACTAAATTGGTAAATCAATCTAGACTCATAATGCATTTCTGTAACTGCCTTTTAACCATTTTATTCATAGCTCCAACAGGAAGTAGCCAGGAGTTGAAATAGAAAATCAAATTTACTTAAAATGCAGACTTTTAGGCTAAATGAGCCTATAGAGCATTCAGTTCAACCCCTCTATTTACATCTTAGTTAAGTGAGACACAGCTTTTCAAGACTTGTGTGTAGCAGTCACTTTTTGAGCTTAGATCTTTTTTTTTTTTTTTAATATATATTTTATTGATTTTTTTTTTACAGAGAGGAAGGGAGAGGGATAGAGAGCTAGAAACATCGATGAGAGAGAAACATCCACCAGCTGCCTCCTGCACACCCCCTACCCAGGATGTGCCTGCAACCAATGTACATGCCCTTGACCGGATCGAACCTGGGACCTTTCAGTCCACAGACCGACGCTCTATCCACTGAGCCAAACCAGTTTCAGCTTGAGCTTAGATCTTTTAATTCTCAGTTTCTAATAAACTGCTCCTGTGAATTGAATACCCATAGAAAATAGTGGAATGGTGTGAGCTTGTCCAATATCTAAAAAGTGGCAATATTTTAGCATTTGTAGCATGATAAGTAAATCTACTAGTGATGATTTTGAGACTTCATTATTTTGGTATTCAAGTTATGTAGACGGACATATTAGAAAAAGTCAATGTTTCTAATCTATATAAAAAGGCAGCTACCGTAAAGACCATTAACAACCTAACAACTGGTCGCTATGACACCCACTGTGGCCAGTGAACCAGCCCAACATGGGGTGGGGCCGGCGGCCAACCTCATGGCCCCTACCCCCTGCTGGCCTGCCCCTGATCAGACTCTCCCACCCCAATCAAGAGCCGGGCCTGCTGGCCAAACGCCCCCTCCCTTCCCCTCTGGCCAGCCGTGCCCCCATCAGCCTGCCCCACCACAATAGGCCCGCCCCTGATCACACCCCCCACCCCAATAGGAGGTGGGGCTGGGCCGCCAAACTCCTGCAGCCCTTCCCCTCATCCGGCCATGCCCCCGATGGACCCCTCCACCCCAATCAGGGGCAGGGCTGGCTGGCTAACCACCCATGGTTCCTCCCCCAAGGCCGCTGGCCCCTGATTGGCAACCCCCACGAACCCCATTCAGGGACGGGCCAGCCGGCCCACCACCCACAGCCCCTCCATATGGCCGGCCATGCTCCCAATCAGCCCCCCAACCCCAGTTGGGGGCAAGGCCTGCCAGCCAATTGCCCTCGGCCCCTTCCCCAGCTGGTCCAGCCCTGATCGGGCCCTGATCCAGACAGGCCGGCTGGCCAACCTCCTGCTATCTCTTCCTCCTGACAGGCACAGCCCCCATCCGCCCTGATTGGGGCCAGCCGGACCCCACCCGTGCACAAATTTGTGCACTGGGCCTCTAATTTTTTTAATATGCATAAACTTGATAATTTTAATTATAAGCAAATCATAAAATACTTCTGAATATGAAGACAATAGGCTTCATTGTCCAGTGGTTATTTTTGTTATACCTATATCTATCTATCTATCTATCTATCTATCTATCTATCTATCCATCCATCCATCCATCCATCCTATATAATAAAAGGCTAATATGCAAATATACTGAATGGCGGAACAACTGGAATAACCAAACAACTGAACAAACGGTCGCTATGACATGTGCTGGCCACCAGGGGGCGTGTGTGGAACATGGCAGGCTTCAGCTGTGGCGGGATGGTGGAACAGGTGAGCGGGGGCACCAGACCAAGATGGGGTGCAGTTTGCTGCCATCAGGGTGAGCCTCTGGTGGTTACTGAAAATTCTTTGCTCCTGCGCACCGTGGTCCCGCCCAGGGCTTGCACTGGCTGCCAGCGCCAGCCCTGCTTGCACCCACAGCCGGTGCCGGAGCCGCTGCTTGCACCCGCTGCCGGTGCCCACTGCTGGTGCCTGGTGCCAGTCCCGATCACCGGTTCCAATCTCTCGGCGCCATCAACAGGTATGAGCGGTGGCTGCCGACCCTGATAGCCCCTGAGGGCTTCTCCATCTCCCCCTGCTCCTGAGGGGTGATCGGGGCAGCAGCTGCCGCTTGCACCTGCTGCTGGCACCGGCCCCCAATCGCTCCACACCTTCAGCAGGTGTTAGTGAGGCTGGCTCTGTCAGTGCATGGGAGTGCCAGCAGTGGGAGCAGGGCTGCTGGCAGACGGGGTGGGTGGGTGGGGCATGTGGCAGGAGGTGCCAGGCAGGGGGTGCGAGGATGGGCTGAAACCCGCCCCTGTGCCTACTGCAGCCTCACGGCCCACAGTTCCTTTCAAGGTGCACGAATTCGTGCACTGAGCCCCTAGTATTTGTGTGTGTGTGTGTACATATATATATATAATTTTGCTGTCAATAGCTTTATAATTCACACAACATACACAGTGTAGGGTAATTTCTGTTCTTATTTCTATTTAAGGAGAGAGAAAAATAGCTGACTTTGCACTAAAGAGAATACCATATATTCTAAATGCAGGCAGTATTAGGGCACAAAATTCATTTCATTTCTGATCAGTATACCTTTGACCTTTCATCAGAATTACATTGTTTTTTTGCCACTGTAAAAAAAGAAGCATGTGATTTAACCTTCCCTTTAAGGAGACTTCTTTTTGCATAAATCAATTTGGAGTTTGAGCCTTTTTTTAAATGACACCAATAAGCCAAACCATTTACAACAATTTTGGACTATTGTGGACCATTAATAGGGATTTGGAGATTTGCTTATAAATTATTGACTTCTAATGTCTCTTTTTATTCCATGCTATTACAGGTTACTACCTGAAATCTTTAAAACATAAAGTTTGATCAAGTAATTCCTTGTTCTTAATGTATTCAGGTGAGGTTTATGGTTGTTTAAAGATGAATAGGAAACTATTTCCCTCGTGTGTATGTGTTTAATTTATATATCCATTTTCTTCTAGGGTGAAGGAAAATCATATTGTCTAAATTTTCTTGTATGAAGTTTTAAAAAGTCAATTATTACTGCTTATTATTAAAGGAGTCGGAAAGGGAAGGACCAAACATTGAATATATTCAACAAGCCAGTTTCTGTGTTTTACATTTGAAGAGAGTGGGATTGGCCAAGATTTTAACCCTACTGCTTTGAGTTTATAAAAGTGGAGCCTTAAAGGAGTGACCACAAAATATTTCTAATGAGTAGGAAGGGGGAAAGGACTTTATTTGTGCATGATGTAGTCAGATATAGAGCAGGAGAGAGCTGTTGAGATCTGAGTGAAATCTTTGCTCCTAACTTTCAGCCTGTCAAATAGGAAGAAGCAGAGAAGTTCTCTATATTCCCAATGTTCAGTAACTCCCGCTGCCTATTTCTTCAGCTGCTTCCAGACCACAGAGCAGAAGTGGAATAAGTTACAGATCCCTGTAGCTCCTGCCACAGCCTTTTTGCAACCGTTTCTTTTATTCATCACTAAACTGGTGAACTTCCCACAATGATTTCCTTTCCTGTATCTCATTCTTGCAAGATGATCTTGTCACTTGCTTTATGGAGAAGATTGAAAGAGTAGGATGAGAATTCCCTCATATTCTACCTTTATTTTGTAAATGAAACCTCAAATCCTTCAAAGTCTCAAAAGTAATTCCTTGATCTATCTTCCAGCTTTCTTTACCTAGGACTTGTTCTCATATAGTGTCATATATAGCATCTTCAGTTTCCTCTTATCCACAAGCCTTTCTTTAGGCCTTCATATATTTACATACTTATGTATTCTGTTCTCAAAAATTGTAATTCTTTTTTCTTTCCTCCTAACCTTCTCTCCTGTATTTGTACATAACTTCTATTTTGTTAGTACACAACCCATCTTCTGCTTCTTCCTATTTTAAACTCATTAATATATTGTGAATGGATCAGAGAATTCTCGATTCATATTACACTGTTTTACAAAGTATCATACTTTAAAAAGATATTAGCTTGTAAGAACATGTAAAAAATAACTTCAAAATGCAATGGGTATTTAATTTTAAAGTGTGCCTTTAACATTTATGTAAAACGTTTTTTTGTACTCGTTCAATAGAAACTTACCTGGCCACTGGATAAAGCTAGCAATAAAACTACTGGTCCGCAGGGTCCCTTATACTCATACCTGGGTTATGGAAGATAATGATAGGTATTTTCTAATTGAATGGACAAGTAACATGAAATATAAATTTGGCCAGAAATTCAGAGACCACGATGAGCATGGAATGTTGCAATTATAATGAAATGTACAGATAGATAGGAATGAGTCATATTACAGAGAACTTGTCAGAAGACTTTAGTGTAAATGTGGAAGGTAATAAGTAATCAAATATAGATGACATAATGGTGCATTTTAGAAAGATCTGGCAAGTACATTTATAGTGTAGCATTAACATGGAATATATGATTATGCTTTTAGTCATTTTAGTTGGAATACTGTATCTCTAAAAAACAAAACAAAATGAGCTTAAAGTCTAAGAGCAACAAAATTTTAGGAATACCAGAATAATAGAAACCAATCCATGCATTGGATAAATGTTATTTGCCAGGAATAACAAATACATCACTTGCCATTGCAGTAACACATGCTCATAAAAGGGCATTGATAATTGAACATGAAACTTGTTGCTGAAGAACCTAACATATAGTCTTGAGTTCATAGAACAATTCTGAGCAGCCGTTACTAATTACCTTTGGTACTGTGTCTAAACATTTTTACAATCTCTTCTGATTAGGTTTAGGAGTCGGGGGAAGTGCTAGTCAAGGTTTCATTCAAGAGTTGGGCCTTGAATGATGAGTAGGATCTCTCCAACCTTATTTTCTTTTGCTCTCTGACATGAACTTTGGCCTGTGGCCTTAATGTTCTCCACATGTATCCATTAAAAATTATACCTGGCTTTGTTCATGCTGATCCTCCCAATCTGGAATATTGCTCTCACCTTCCAGCCTACCTCACTTAATCCGGATTTGATGAAAAACCTCACTAATTCATGACATAGATTCCTTTTCTCTGAATTCTGATGGGTTATCCACACCACCCCTATTCAGATCTTTTTTCTTATTCTCTAAATGGTCTATTTGGAGTCTATAATGACTATCTGACAGCCTCTTCTACTTCCCACAGTAAATACTTGATTGATTGTTGGGGAAATTTACATCATGTATCAGGAATGGCTTAAATGTGCCAAAAAACAAAACAAAAAAACAACAACACAAAAAATCCTAAACCCCCAAACCCAATAATATGCTAAAGACTGCACTATAAGTGAAATCTAATTGGTTTAAAATATATTTTCCATTTTTTCAAAAGTAAATTGTGTGTGTGTGTGTGTGTGTGTGTGTGTGTGTGTGTTACCACTTTCATTAGTTCTACCTTTGATTCCCACATTTAGATTATGGTCAGATCATTTTCTCCTCAATTTTGGTTTCTGGCAGCAACGGTGTTAAGAAGCCTTAATTTAATGCTTAATTCAATCCTCCAGTACTGAGAGAAGAAGGCAGAGAGAAGTTTTGGTGAGGAGCGTTGTCTTAAAGATATTTTTGTAGAGGCATTTTAAAAATGCTACTGGCGGCTGCTCCAGATTTGTGTTTTCTTTTCCCTTTAAAACCTCGAGGGCGGAGGCAAGCGCCTGAACGCGTGGAGGGCTCCGCAGCCCTGTCCATCAAGAGGAAGGTCCGGGGTCTGGAAGTCCCTTTCCCCGCCCACCCATCAGCCTGGCCGCGCATGCGCGGGGCCGGCGGGTTGGGTAGTTGTCGGCTGGGAAATGGCGGCCGCGGGCTTGGTCGCTGTGTCTGCAGCTGCAGAATATTCTGGCCCAGTAGCGTCGGGAGGCAACCTCTCCGGGGTTAACTGCGGCCCAAGCTCCGGGACAGGTCCCGGCCCTGGCCCGGGCTCGTGGAGCCGTTCCCTCGATCGAGCGCTGGAGGAGGCGGCGATAACCGGGGTGCTGAGCCTGAGCGGCCGGAAACTGAGGGAGTTTCCCCGGGGAGCGGCCAACCACGACCTGACGGACACCACCCGGGCGGGTGAGCGGGGCGGGAGGCATTCCTGCCGACGGGAGGCCCTGGGCGCGGCAGGAGCCGCCCCGGCCGGTGGGAGGACTCGAGGGTAGGCACAGCGTTGGTCCCCGGGCCCTGGGTAACGGGGAGAAGGCGACCGCCCCAACCCACCCGGCTCCCGGGTCTGCGGGCCGGCCCCCGAGCTTGGGGCGCGGCGGACGGCAGCATCCCTGGGGAAGACCGTAGGGGACTGATGGGCGGTGTTTCACTCTCCTAGAAAGTTACGTGCCAAGCCCCGGTTTCCGCAGGCCCGTGCGGGTTTGGGAGTCTCCTAGTAAATGGACTTGGCCAAGATTTGGGGTTGTAGCGCGCTCTTAATTAGATCACAGTGGTGTTGGTCGGTGCATTATCCGGAATGCTTTGATCTCAGCACGGGCGTTTTTTTGAGAGTTGTTGTTCGTGGGAACCCGAACGCTGTAACTTCACTTTATCGCCTCCTCTATCTAACTGAGTTACCATATGTACTTGTAAAAATAACTGGAGCCCACCTTCAGACTCCCTTTACTTATGCCCCCACTGTCCTCATGCCCGCCCCCGAAAACTTGGAAAGAAGAAAACTCTGAAAGAAGAAAACTTTGAAAAGATACATTGGTTGCCTACCATATCTGTATTTAATGCGTTTAAAAAACAAGCATTATTTTGCTTTATACATATTTTTGAACACAGGAAAGATAAGGAATTAGATTTTCATAGTTGGAGAGAACAGTGTCTGGTGACTGCGGTGTTCACCACATTATTCTTCTCTTGTGTTTAAAATATAACTTCCTCAGGGGGTGGATTAAAAACAGTCTATTCATGTTTTGCACAAATACAAAGGAGAGAAAAAAAATCACACAAGTTTGTATAGTATGGTGTAGTTAAATATTTTATTTTCATATAGTGTTTTGCGACCAAAGAATGTGTCTTATGTTTATTCCATTTTATTTACCTTATTTTATTTATCTTTATTTTAAAATCTCCAATTTAACACCTTCGTATGTTTGTGCACTATTACATATGATTCATTCATGATAGAAAAATAAACAGAATGTTAAACTACTTCAGGAAACTTCTTTCCAAAGAAACTTTTGCTCTAGTGTAAAATAGAAGAAATTAAACACCTACTTATCAAATCCCTTTCTGGAAACAGTTGGACTGAATATAGTTTGTATTTTTTAGTAAATGACATTAAAGTTAAAACTATTGCTAAGGTTAATATGAACAGCGACTTGCCTTTTGCATGTGTTCTGATAGATAACATCTAAAATTATCATTTGTATCCCATATCTGATTGTGTTCAGGAGATGGTTAGCATAGCGATTTCATATTGGTGTGAGTCATTTCATATTACTACATTAAGCCTGAAGCTAAAGAACAAGTTGATTACAGGAGTTTATCTAGTTCATTACTTACTTGCTTTGAAATAATTGTAAAACCAAAGTGTTTTTGCCTTTAGAAAATATTTTAACTAACAAAACCCAAGGGTATTTATTAAGACCAATAAGTAATCCCAGTGAATTTTTCTTTGTGCTCTGAATTTTTAATTTATCATTATCCATGTTTATTTTAATAGTTTAAATTTTATTATTTTAACATAAACCACAATTTCTGATGGTTGACATTTATCTGGTCAAAAAGTATAAAAAAGGGGAAAAACGTAAAAAAGGGGGAAAAAAGACTGAAGGGTATTCTCTAACCTATTGGCTAAATTCATTTTAATATGTTAGAAATACCATGTATTAAGTATAAGAAAGCTTTGGTAGACCTTGTACAAAAACACAGACTAATTCTTTTTAATCAGATAGTTTGATGTGGATAAACATCATTTATTGAGTTTTCAGTGTTTGCTATTCAATGTGTTAGGTAGGTGTTTTAAAATACATTGCCTTGTTAAATGATTAACAACCAGTTGATTAAATATTATTGCATATGAGCAATTACTCAGCATTTACAGATGAGGAATCACTCAGAGAAAGTCGTATAACTAGTATTAGTGGTAGAATGTCAGCCTGGGTCCATCTAATTCTTTCCACTATATCACATAGCCTCTTTATGTACAGACAGGTATTACCATTCCTGTTTTTACAGGTAGTGAAACCAAGATTTGGAGAGAGAAGATAATTTGCCCAAAGATCTGTAGCTAAAGGCCAGGGAAGGTGGTATTAGCCAGGATTTGAGCCTAGTTTGAGGTAACTCCAAAACCATAGTCTATCTGTTAAAACAGGTACTGACATGATGTTAGGCCCAACCTATTAGCTGAAGTGTTTTGTTTAGACCCTATAGGAAATTTAAAGCCAAGAAAATTATTTTAATACTGCCACACAGTTCTTTGATAATATATAGAATGTATCTGGTAGAGCTGCTGTCCTGCAAGAGTTTTTATCCTAAGAAACAGCACGCATTACCCATACCATTTATAATTTGACATGATTAGAATTCATCATGGAATCTTTTCTGGAGGTTCTCCCCTCCTGTTTATTTAAAAAGGAAGAGCTTTAGAAAAAGGGAGATCTTTACTTGGAATGAGTGACTTGATTCAGTAAACAAGGAAAATCTTAGAAGAAATCACAGAAGACTTTTGGGGGCAGAAATGACGTAGCTTAGATTTGGGTAAGCAGAAATGAGAAGGATAGCCTTTCCAGGCATTGGTGGACATGCAAAAAGTCTTAGAGTATAGGGCACGTCAGTTAATTTTGCCAACCTGTCATGCATTCCCCTTTCCTCTGGTAACAGTACTGTACTCCAGTTTTCCTAGGGAACCACCCCTCTCAGTTACATAGATCCCACCTGACACAAGGATGTGCACTTGACTCAGGCCTAGCCAATCAGTGTTGTCCATCCCTCTGTCCACAGTGATTATTCAAAGAAGGGCATCTTTTCCAGTCAGCACACATTAGTGCTAATTCAGAATTTTTTATTCAAACTATTGAGAAAGAGCCATGCTTTAAAGCCTGTGGATGCTGAGAGAATAGAATGTGATCCTGGAACTTGCCAATAAGTGGAAAGCAGAGCCAAAAGATGGTTCTGATGATAGTGTTGGTATCTTTGGATCTGTATGAATCTTTAGATCAGAGAATATAAGACCTATCTTTCGAGTATGCAGTAGCTAGATTGATGATAGGTTTGGAGTGAGGCTACTCAACTTTCATTTATTAAGCAAACATTTATAGACTAAGGGATTTTGTCAGGTGTAGATGTACAGAGAAGGACCACGACACCTCCTGCCCTCAAAGATTTAAGGGGTCAATGGAGGAATGAATAAATAGATGTAAAGATTACATGAGTTATCTAATAATAGTGAAACTTTTATGTATTAGGCATTATGCTAGGTAGTATAGGGGAAATAAAAATAAGAAGAGGTTCTATCCTTTAAACACAAAATCTAGTAATCTGGTTAGACGTCTGTGATGATAATCCTAATCTATTTGGGAATGAAAAACAGATGTCAGAAAATAGGCCCAGCCATTGTAGCTGAGTGGTTGAGCATGGACCTATGAGCCAGGAGGTCATGGTTCAATTCCTGGTCAGGCCATATACCTGGGTTGTGGGCTTGATCCCCAGTGTGGGGTGTGCAGGAGGCAGCCGATGAGTGATTCTCTCTTTGCATTGATATTTATATCTCTTTCCCTTTCCCTTCCTCTCTGAAACCAATTAAAAAATTTTTTTAAAAGAAAAATATACAAATGCTGATTAATTTTTTTTTTTTTAAAGAATCTGTCAAAGATTACTGAGGTATTAGAACCTGGATGACTAGGAAACATGGTAATGCTACTGATAATAATAGTAGCTAACATTTATTGAGCTATTAGCATGTTCCAGGTATTATACTAAGCTATATATATAAAACATGCACATATAACAAACCATATGAATTATAAGTACTGTTTTTAACCCTATTTTACACATAAAAATGGAGACAAGATTAATCTGATCAAGGTTATTATTCTCAGCTAATAAATGACAGAGCTGGGATTCAAATTCAGGTACATCTGATCCTAAAACTTGTTTTTTATCACGAGCCATACTGGCAAAGAAGTTTAGTACACATAATTTATTTGGTTTGCATGATTCCTTTAGAGGGCACATCTAGTTAATCATGTACAAGAAATAAAAATTTAAATCTGGAGCTTTAAAGTTAGGGCTCCAGCATAAATTTGAGAGAGTCATAATCCTATATAATAAAGAGGTAATATGCAAATTGACCATCACTCCAACACAAGATGGCTACCCCCATGTGGTCAAAGATGGCTGCCCCCGTGTGGACATAAGATGGCCACCACAAGATGGCTGGCAGGGGAGGGCAGTTGGGAGGGACCAGGCCTGTAGGGGAAGGCAGTTGAGGGGGACCAGGCAGCAGGGGAGGGCAGTTGGGGGCAACCAGGCCAGTAGGGGAGGGCAGTTAGGGGCAACCAGGCCGGCAGGGGAGCAGTTAGGTGTTGATAAGGCTGGCAGGGGAATGGTTAGGGGGTGATCAGGCTGGCAGGTAGAAGCAGTTAGGGGCAATCAGGCAGAGGCAGGCGAGCGGCTGAGAGCCAGCAGTCCTAGATTGTGAGAGGGATGTCCGACTGCCCACCAGGATCAGGTCTAAATGGGCAATTGGACATCCCTCGAGGGGTCCCAGATTAGAGAGGGTGCAGGCTGGGCTGAGGGACCCCCTCACCCTCCCGTGCACAAATTTTGTGCACCGGGCCTCTAGTAGTTTATAAGATACTTGGAGAAAGAATGTAGAGAGTGGAAAAGCTGGTCACTGACAACCATGGAATATTCATTTATTTTAAAAGGCAAAAAGAGGAATTAGCCTGTTTCATAACTAGGCCTGTACTAGAATTCTGAGAATCCTAAAAACCAAAGGAATCATAGTACTCTAAATTATTTTACGCATGAGAAGTAGCAGTCTCAAAGAGGTTAAATATGTTTAAGATTATATAGTGATCCTTACAACAAATGGAATGTCCCTATTGTCACCAATAACTGGAGTTATTGTAACTAATATGCGGAGGTGGGAATAGAGTGAATTTCTTTAAGGTCTTGCTGAACTCAAACTTTATAAATATTTGATCTCATCAGAATGATTCAAAAGTTTGTAAAGCATTAGCACACACAAGAAACAAAAAGCAATTAAAAAATATTATATAGTGAGGTGGTGCTGTTTCACAGAAGGCATGCAAGTGTAAGGGTCTTAATTGAAGCTGTAAGAAATTTCTTTTGAATGGAAGACAGAAAACAAGAAAACAAGGACTTAGCTTTGGGGGAAAGCCTATAGTTGAAGGCAGAAGGGGAAGACTAAGGTTGCACACAAAGAAAGAAAAATTGAATTGTGGTGAGACAAGGTAATGCAGTCCTGTTGAAGCCATGAGAATTGAGACTTTGAACAAATGGATACTTATTTCCTAGGTAAAAAAAAAAAAATGAGGATTGCTAAAAGGCCATTTAATTTTTTAAGGAAGCAGTTCATAACCCACAAAATTATGGGTTCGTTAGTCTTGGAAATATGTACTAACTGGAGTGTCAGGTCTTAAGAGGAAATCATATTTTTCTTGGAATCCTATTTATGTATATTTTGTAACAAATACAGTAGATATACTGTGAATTTCCAATATGGTAGCTACTAGCCATAAGTGGTTATTAAAATAAATTAAAATTTAACAATTTGGTTCTTCAGTAGTACTAACCACATTTCAAGTGCTTAATAGCCACGTGTGTCATATTGAACAGCATAGATAATAGAACTCTTGTATCATCACAGAAAGTTATGTCGGACAGTGATTTGGGGGCATACTGTCTTGAATGGAATTGAAATTTTCTTCTGTATTACTACTTTATAAAATCTTACTTCTTTTGGAATTGTTTTTCTATATCCATGAATACAGTGAGCCAACATGGTGACAATAGCTGAAAACATTGTTACATAATGGTTGAGAAGGGAGAGGCAAAGGGAGGAGGTAGCAACAAATGGGGGCTCAATCATAATTACAAGATCCTTGCTACCATCTTAGGGTCAGGGGTGATATATAATTTTTTCTTTTAGAAATAAAATCTTATTAGCAGTGACTGCCATTTAAGCATGTCATCTTTGTTAATAGAAGCATTAAGTGTATATTTGACACATTTACCATCCACTGAATGTTACGTGTTCAAATCAGGAAGAGTCTTTTAAGAGCCTTAGAAATGAGGAAAGAGTAGAAAACAACAAAACTAATTTTATTTGATTAATCAGACTGGTTCGATTTAGTAGACTTTAAAAGTCATTTCTTCTGATATTAAGAGTTGTGGATGCTCAGTATAGTTTAGAAAGTTATAAAGAAGACACTAAAGATCATTCATAATTCCAGATACCAGAGATAACTAGTAGTAAACACTGGTTTGAAATCTTCCAAAAATTTTCTTCATTAATATACATATCCTCACTTTTTTAAATTATAAAATGAGATCATACAGAGGCTGTTTTATCATCAAATCTTTTTATTACATGAGAGACAATAACAGAAAATAGAGATCAGCATAATTTTCAGTAGTAGTTCACTGAATAAATAACTCATTTAATTTACCCTATTGATGCACATTGGGATTTTTAACTTTCACTATTACACATGATATTGCTGAGAATAGCCTAGTATGTATGTCTTTGCAGACTTGTCTAATTATTTCCTTAGGATAAATTCCTAAAAGTGTAAAAGGTATTTATTTAAAAGGTGCACAATTTTAGTGTTTTTATATAGATTGTGAAATTGTCCTTCCAGAAGGGTTATTCAGCTTAGATTTATACCAACAGTACCTGAGTTGTCTTTACTTTGCACCCACTGGTCTTCTCATCTTTTTTGATTTCCCACATATCTCTCTCTAAACAGTGTGTGTATGTATTAATCACATAAATTTTTAATTAAGTACCTCTAACCTCAGAGGTGGTCTGGGGGGCAGAGTTTTAAGTTGCCTCAGTAGGGAACTTGAAATTTTAAGGCTTGAAATTTTCTTAGAAATTCCACCCTATACAGGGGAGGGCAAAAGTAGTTTTACAATTGTAAATAAATACAAATAAATAATACAGTAATAAATAAATAAATAATAATGCAAAAATAATCTCTGTGTTTCACATACTCACAACTGTCCTACTTTTGCCCACCCCTGTAATTTCATGCTTGTTTTAATACAGATCTATGATTTCATATGACCAACCATTAGGGAAGATCAAACCAAATAAGTTTCTATAAGGTTTATACTGTTGTTTTTCTGTAATCTAACCCCCCCCCCCCCCACCATGCCCTATATCAGTGTCAAAAGTACGGATATATTATACATAATACTACTTTTTGTAGCACAGTTTCTATGGCTATATGCATATTGAATTGAAATGTGGCATGCTAAGAACACATCTCAGGAAACAACATTTATAACTTTCTTATCATTTCACCTCCCATTTGAAATAAATCCTTTGGCTCTAATATATTCTCATCCACAGACTTGTTACTTAATGTCCTCCCCCCCCCCACCCCTTCTGCAACACACATATATACATACACATGCTTAATGAAGAGAGGCAGGATCATGGGAAGATCATGGCTATTGGGTATAAAAGCATCTGAAATAAGATTTAAATTTATGTTTCAGGAGGAAAAAATCTAAACTCAACTGTAGTGGCATTGTTTTTTAAATAGGAAGAGTAAATAGTAGGATGGTGCCTTTAGGAGGGATATGAAGATGAGTCAAATCACCACAAACTCAGTATTGAGATTAGAAGAATGGCAACAGTGTTGGGCCCAAGGATTTTCTAGGGTTCATTTCCTTATACATTGGCTGTTTGGGGGGCTGGGTGGTTAATATCTCATATTATAACATGAAATACTACTTTTTAAAAAAATACTCCATTTAAGTAACATAAATGTTAATTTTCCCCCTGTTCGTTTATAAAAGTTATTCATCCAAGCATGGGGAAAAAATATGGTAAGTATGTCATTTCACACATTATTTTGAGTTCTTGAAGTAACCAGCAATATTAAATGCAGTGCTACTAATCTATACTAATATGCAAATTGTCCAGGATGCCGTCACAGTAACAGTAATGACCAAATAGCAGGCTGTCTGGGGTGACCAGGCCACAGGGGGGTTAGTGAGGGACAACCAAATGACCGAACAGCAGGCTGCATGGGGCGACCAGGCCAGCGGGGGGGGCGGGGGGGAGGGAGGGGGCAGTTAGGGACTATCAGGCCGGCAGGCAGAGGCAGTTAGAGATGTTCAGACTGGCAGGGGGGGGGGGCAGATAAGCAGTTAGGAGCCAGTGGTCCCAGATTGTGTGAGGGATGTCTGACTGCCAGTTTAGGCCCGATCCTGTCGGACATCCCCGAGGGGTCCCGGATTGGAGAGGGTGCAGGCTGGGCTGAGGGGACCCCCCGCTCCTGTGCATGAATTTTGTGCACCAGGCCTCTAGTTTTAGAATAATAAACTAGTCCTAAATATTTCAGATATTTCCTTTTTGTTGTTGTTAATCCTCACCTGAGGATATTTTTCCATTGATTTTTAGAGAGAGTTGAAGTAAGGAAGAAATGGGCGGGGGGAGAGAGACAGAGAGAGAGAGAGAGAGCGCTGAGAGAGACACATTAATTGGTTGCTTCCCACATGCCCCCTACTGGGGATGGAGCCCACAACCCAGGCATGTGCCCTGACTGGGAATCTAACTAGTGACCTCTTGGTGCATGGGATGACAACCAACTGAGCCACATGGGCCAGGGCAGATTAGTACTCTTAATTATATCTGCAAAATCTCTTCTGCCTCATAAGGAACATGATCAAAATATATTTCATATTCAGAGCCCCAGGGATTAGGGTAGAAAATGTTGGGGGCCATTTTTGTATTCTTCCTACTAAAGAGGGTTCTCTCTTGCTCTCTTTTTATTGTACAACAGCTAGTACAATGCCAATGCCCTCTGAGTATTATTGAATGTATGTTATGTACATTGGATGGATGGGTGAATGAGAAGGGGAAAACAGAAAATGATGAAGTGCCTATTCACTTTCTTAGCTTGGGAAATAGTGACAACTGACTTTTGTGTGACTGGGTTTAATGGGGACCCTGGGGGCTTCAGTCATGGTAGAATTCAGTCAGAACATGCTCAAGGATAATACCAGTGAACAGGCTTCCTTTTGATGTCAAAAAGTCAGGCTTTCAGACCCTCTTTAATTGGTGTTATAGAGGATGAGAGGATTTATATGTACTAAGAGTCAGTCCCCAAAAATGTAACCAGTGACAATGAGAATTTTTAGGTCTTTGAAATTTTTCAAAATAAGACCTTGATTTTTTAATAAAAGAAAATAAATTGTAAACGCACAGTGAAGTTGGCTTTCCATGTATATTTAATATTTATAATGGACTAGAGGCCCAGTGCATGATTGAATCATGCACGTGTAGGGTCCCCTACACACTTTCGCTTTTCGTGGTGGAGCTGAGTGCCTGTCCGCTGGTGCCGAAGCAGACAGGCACCCAGCTCCCCCACTTTTGATGGTCCGCGGCCGCTGAGGGGGGCCGGATAGGCCACCCCGAGTCCCGCCCCCCAGCCTCCCGCCACCCAATCGTGGGCGTAGCGGAGTGATGGTAATTTACATGTTACTCTATTATTAGATAGGATAATTGTGCAAGTCTCAGTTGCCTGAGGAAAATCTTAACCTAATAACTATGTGATGCTTTTTCTAATTTAATAACTTTGTGATTTCTGGCCATCTATTATCAAGTGACAAATGAAGCTTAATTTTCAAATTTTAGTATGCATAAAATCACCTGTGGCAATTTTTTAAAAAAATGTACATTCCTGGTTCCAGACCCTAGAGAGTCTAATTGGGGAGATATGGGGCCGGGTGCATAAACTTGCTTTTTTAACAAGAAGTCTGGTGGTTCTAGGGCAGATAGTCTATGAACCTCCAGTGAAGAAATTCTTTCTTAGACTTTTGCTACTTTACTCTAAAATTCATTTAGGAAGACAATTTTTCACATTCTAAAGTTCTTGATTAGGCAAACCAAAAATCTTATTCAATTTAAAATGTAAAATACATACTTTATTTTGCAAAATTGGACACTTCAGTATAGAATTAACACTTGAAAGATTGGTTTGTTTGTTTTAAAGATAGTGTCACTAAAGAACTGTGTTGTTAAAATTACAAGTAGATAACCAATTTACATGAAAAATAAACTATGAAAATTGAGCATGTATAGTTAGGGTTCTTAGTTATAAGCAACAGAAACCAGCTGTGGTTATGAGTAGTCCACAAAAATCTCTGGGAGGATGGAGAACCAGGCTGGAAGGAAGGTAACCAGGAGCAATATCCAAAATCATGTGACAGGGCTTGTCCTTGCAAGTCACCACTAGAACTGCCACTTGGGATAGACATCCAAACTTGCACCACCAACACCAGTATAATGAATACTGTCCGGCCAGCGCTGGAACTTTTGCCAGCACTTCTTCTGGAAATTGGGGTGTATTGTTACCTCTGTGCTTTGAGTTCAAGATTAGGGGAGGACTTTTTGGCTTGGGAGAACCTAGATCATGTGCCCCTTACTGCAAGAGAGACTCGGAAAGCAAGTATATTCTGTTGAGGAGAGAACTCTGTTTCATTAAGGATTGGATTCTCTAAACATAGGAATAGTGTTTACATCCCAGGCAGCCGTGGAAAATGGCATGTATCTTCTACAAGTTGTATTTAATACTAAAATCAAGTAACCACGTAAGCATTTAGTGTGGAGTATATCATTGTAATGCACAGTAAACAAGCATTAAATGATAGGCTTTACTGACTATAATTAGTGTGATTTTTCTACAGCCAAACTTTCCATTTCTTGGTTTAATGGGGAGAAGAGGAAAAAAACTATTAATTAGACTCTTTTCTAGGATTATCTCAGGATTTTTTTCTTTTTTAATTCTGAGAGAACCCTCAGTTTCTTTTTAATAACTGCAGTCTGCATTAATTTGGAGAGAAGAAAGATGAACAGGGTTGCCTACCTCCTGCTCCTTCAAGTGTCTCTAGTATCCCAAATTCCAATTCCAGGGACAGTATTCTATTGTCATTTTAGCCAATGATTCCTATAGTAAAAAATGTTGACAACAAATGTATGTTTATTTACATTATATGCATGTACTAATATATTAAAATTATATGTATTTTAAATTATACATAAATATAAAATTGGAGAAATTAAACATAAGTAGAAATAAAAATTTTAATGTTTATCTTCCATGCTCCAGTGGATCATTTTGTGTATCCCCTGGATAACAGGTTCACACACCTCCTTTGAAGACAATTGATTCAGACAGTGGTTAGCCTCTTAGTAATCTTTAAATAGGAGAAAGGGAATTTAATATTAATTATTTGAAAGCATTGCTTTGAAGAAATATGGGAAATGGGAAACAGTCTGAGATGTGGAGGTCAAGGATAGAGAACCTATAACCTTTTCAGAAGGAAAGGGTATTGGAAGACGAAGACTGAAGACATTTCTTGAAGCAGTGCTATAAATAAGGAGGGATGCCTTGTATAGCATGTACAAAACAAACCAGTGTGTATGTGAAGTGGAGGTTAGAATAGTTTGTAAAGGCTGAGCTGCTTCCATGGATTTGATGTGATTGCCTGGGGTAGGAACCGTGTTACTTAAGGAGTAAGAAGATTTGGATGTTTTAACCTTGATTCTTTACTATTTAGTTGTTTGACCTAAATCAGTCTTATCTTTCCTCATTGAGATCTTAAAATTTAGAAGGCCTAGAGATTTGGAAGAATCTCCTCAGAGGTTGTGCTTTGGCATGGGTATGAGTTAAATTGTGCCCCTTCCCCAAAATGGCTTCAACTAAAATCAACTTTGATTCTGTGGTGTATTCATTTAACAAACAATGTTAGTCATGACCTTGTTCCTGAGGTCCAGACATATATTTTAGTTGTCTACTTGATATTTTCACTAGATATCTAAATAGACATCTTAAAGGTACCTTGAGCAGAAAGGATTCTTTTTAAAAAAATACAGATTTTCATTGATTTCAGAGAGAAAGGGCGAGGGAGAGATGGAAGCATCAATGATGAGAGAGAATCATTGATCTGCCTCCTGCACACCCCCCACTGGGTATCAAGCCCGCAATCTGGGCATGTGCCCTGACCAGGAATCGAACCGTGACCTCCTGTTTCATAGGTCAACACTCAACCACTGAGCCATGCTGGCTGGGCAAGCAGAAAAGATTCTTGATTTGTTTCCCCTACTCCCTTGCCCCTAAAAAAGAGGTAGAGAGAAGAAACTAACATCAAAAACCTGTTCTTGTAGTAAATGACACTATCATTTTTTACTGAGGTGGAACACATCTCAGTTAGTGTTGAGTAATTGATGCCATTACTCCACCATCTGTGTATCCAAGGCAAGTAGCTCAGGCCTCAAATGTGTGAGTCATCTTTTATTCTCTCTATTTATCCCATCCTCTTCAGTCTATTAGCAAATTATCTACTTCAACATATCTTAAATCTGTTCACTTCTCTCTGCCTCTCCTGCTGAACTCTAGCCTAAGCCCCATGATCTGTTGCCACGAACTACTGCAGTAGCCTCATAACTAATTTTATTTCTACTCTTACCATTTGAAAGCATTCATACAGCAGCCAAAAATGGTAGTATTTTTAAAATGTCAATTGGATCATGTCTCTTCTCTTTAAAATCAAACTAACAAAATTTTATCGTACTATCCACTGGCCTTTTTAAAAAATATGTATTTTTATTGATTTCAGAGAGAGAGAAAGAGAGAAACATCAGTGATGACAGAGAATCATTGATCAGCTGCCTCCTGCACACCCCACACTGGGGATCGAGCCTGCAACCCAGGCATGTGCCCTGACTGGGAATCAAACCATGACCTTCTGGTTCACAGGTCGATGCTCAACCACTTAGCCACACCAGCCAGGCTATCGACTGCCTTTTGTATAAAATTCAAATGTCTTACCAGGGTCAAAAAAAACTATGTATCTCTTCGATAAATGGTGTTGGGAAAATTGGACAGATACATGGAAAAAAATGAAACTAGACCACCAACTAACACCATACACAAAAATAAACTTAAAATGGATAAAAGACTTAAATGTACGATGGAAAACCATAAAAGTCTTTGAAGACTCCATAGGCAACAAAATAACAGACATATGTCATAGCAATATCTTTACCGATAAGCTAGGACCATGGAAACTAAGGAGAAAATAAACAAATGGGACTACATCAAAATAAAAAGCTTCTGCACAGCGAATGAAACCATCAACAAAACAACATGAAACCCCACTGTGTGAGAGAACATATTTGCCAATGTTATCTCTAATAAGGGTTTAATCTCCAGAATTTACAGGGAACTCATACAACTTAACAAAAGGAAGGAAGGTAAACAATCCAATCAAAAAATGGGCAAAGGACCTAAATAGACACTTTTCGAAAGAGGACATACAGAAGGCCAAGAGACATATGAAAACATGCTCAAAGTCACTAATCATCCGAGAGATGCAAATTAAAACGACAATGAAATACCATCTCACACCTGTCAGAATGGTTATCATAAACAAATCAACAAATGACAAGTGCTGGCAAGGATGTGGAGAAAAAGGAACCCTCGTGTACTGCTGGTGGGAATGCAGACTGGTGCAGCCACTGTGGAAAACTATGGAATTTCCTCAGAACATTAAAAAATAGAACTTCCATTTGACCCAGTAATCCCACTTCTACGAATATATCCCAAGAAATCAGAAAGGATATATATGTACCCCTATATTCATAGCAGCACAATTTACAATAGCTATTATTTGGAAATAGCCTAAGTGCCCATCAGCAGATAAGTGGATTAAAAAACTGGTACATCTACACAATGGAATACTGTGCTGCTATACAAAAAAGGAACTCTTACCATTTGCAACAGCATGGATGGACCTAGAGAGCATTATGCTAAGCGAAAAAGCCAGTCAAAGAAAGATACATGTCACATGATCACACTCATTTGTGGAATATAATGAACAATATAAACTGATGAACAAAAATAGAGCCAGAAGAAAACTATATTTTAGAATATAATAGAAGTAATCCTGTTATTTGCAGATTTTTATTATTTTCTGCAACTTTTGTGATATACGATGTTAGTGCCGTTTTGGTAATATTATTATATTTAAAACCTTTTTTCTTGAAATAATGTTTATTGGATGTAATGTATTTAAAATCATTTTTCTTGAAATATAAATGTTTATTGCACATAAATGGCTAATTATTTTGCATCTACAATCTGGTAATAGATTTGTATAGTGTAAAAAAAAAGAAAAAGCCTATGTGTGACCTCTGCCTACTTCTTAAGCCTTCACTGGATTCATTCTTGGACTTAGCTCATTAAATCTTATTACACTTACACTTTTCTGCTTTCTCTTCATTAAACACATCAAACTTGGTTTTCCTTCATAGCCTTTGTACTTGATATCCTCTATTCATAGAATGCCCTTCCTCCAAGTCTTCGTGTGATTCTATGTCTCTCATTCTTTAGATTTTTAGCTCAAATATGAGTTATTACATATAAAGGACGTAGGAATAATTAGGAGTAATTTTTAGTGATCAATAAATGTTAACCCCTCCCCCTCAAAACTCACATCTTTACAGAGGCTCATGATAAACCCTCTCTAGGTACCTTGAACCACGTTTCTTCAGTGTTCTTTATTTCCTTCATAGCATGTCCCTATTTATTGATTGTTCACTCCTTTATAATATAAGCTTAAGTAGAGTAACAACCTTTTCTCTCTGTATCTCCAGCATTTACAGTAATGTGTGTCATATAGTATACCCTCAGTAGTCCTTTATTTTCTTTTTTTTAAAAAATATTTTATTGACTTCAGGGAGAGAGAGGTTTCTGAATTAAGTTAACCCCGATTCAAACCCCATGTCACATAGCTGACCAAATTGAGCACTCTCAACACTAGTCTATTAAAAAAGAGAAAGGACCCTTTTGGGAGTGTGGTAAGCAAAGAAGAAGGCTATAACACCAGTTACTTTGTTCCTAGGGTATAGTAGGCTCATGATCTGGGCATATCGTGTATATGTATATGGCTACAAGTTAAATACGATATTAGCAAGTCCTTTTAGCCTGTGCCTTGTTTTAGCTGGGCCCCTGCCAAAGTTATGCTAACAAGGTATAAAAAAAAAAAATAGCCTTAGTATGTCATCCTAATAGGTATAGTAGGGATCCCAGCCTATGTAGAAATCCTAGCCTGTGTCCAGAACTCAGTCTTCTTGTGTTGTTATCCCCCCTCCACCCCTTCTTATCTGTGAAGCTCTTTATCTGACCTTCTATTATGAAGATAGGGTCTTTCTACCCAAAATTGTTATACCATAAGCAGGCCTTTACTTCTCATTGGTATATTTGTTTCTAATACTTGGTTTTGGAAGCTTTATTATTACTGCTTTAATTGCTTGTCTTGCTTTTGGAGACATTGTTTAGTAACAATAGGAACTAATCATTCTTGAGGTCAGATCAATAAGACCAGCATAGGTTTATTAATTTTAGTAATAAAACTTCATCAAATTTAGAACATCAATTAATTTTGATAATTGACAAACTAAGGAATTTACCTAAATTCTAAAGGTCTAATTTTGAAAGGTGAATATTTTAAAATATTCATGGTTACAACTTTGCATTTGGAAGTCCTAGTAATGTTATTTGCTGCTGTATAGAAATTTTATGTCATTCTCCCCACCATACTTTGTTTTAAACTGAAAAGCTGCCTTTTACTTTTTAGGAACCATTGCATGGGTGTGGAGTGGAGAGAAGTAAAGCTTTGATCACAATATGAAAATGTTATTAAAAGTTTTATTAAATACTTCTCTTCTTCAAAATGTGCTAGAAAACAATGTTCATGTGTACTATTTCAACCAGGAGAAAAAAAGGAACAACTGTACCATAGTTTAAATGAAATGAAAATACCCAGTATTGCAATCCTATCTAATAAAGAGGGAATGTGCTAATTAACCCTCATGCTGTCACAAAGATGGCAGCATCCACAGCCAATAAGGAGGGAATATGCTAATTGACTGTCACGCCCTCAAAGATGGAAGCACCCACAGCCACAAGATGGCGCGCCCAGTCCCTTCAGCCCCACCAAGACGGCAGGCACATGGCAAGGCCAGGCTTGCCGCTCTGCGTGCCTGCCTCTGGAGTCCCCCAGTCCCCTCAGACCCCCAGCTGCCTAGGGCCACCCGAGGCTCAGGTAACCAGGGCTGGTCGAGGCTTGCACTGCCAGCAGTGGCAGCAGCAGAGGTGTGATGGGGCATCGCCTTCCCCTGATCGCTGGGTCGCCTCCTGCCCCTGAGGGCTCCCGGAGTGTGAGCGGGGGCAGGACGGGCTGAGGGATCCCCCCTCCAGTTCATGAATTTTCATGCCCCGGGCCTCTAGTAAAAAATTAAAAATCCATTTACCCAGATCTAGTTGTGATGAAAATAGATGACATTGCTTACATTTTAGGACTTTGTCAATAAGTAGTCACAAAGTTTAATACTAATTTGTGGTCAGACAGAGCTTCTTGAGATAAAAAACAAACAAAGCACCTTAGAAAGTAGCTAGAAACATCTTGTTTTAAGATGTGGAGAAATAATCAACAAAAGCACTTACATAAAATCAGTGTTTAGAAGTTTTACACAACTGCAAAATAGAAGTTGGCGGGTTTTTTTAAAAATAAATCTTTATTCAGATTATTACAGTTGTTCCTCTTTTTTCCCCCCATAGCTCCCCTCTACCCCGTTCCCACCCCACCCTCTGCCCTTACCCCCCCCACCCCCACTGTCCTCATCCATAGGTGTATGATTTTTGTCCAGTCTCTTCCCACACCCCCACACCCTTTTATCCCTGAGAATTGTCAGTCCACTCCCTTTCTATGCCCTTGATTCTATTATATTCACCAGTTTATTCTGTTCATCAGATTTTTTATTCACTTGATTTTTAGATTCACTTGTTGATAGATATATATTTGTTGTTCATAATTTTTATCTTTACCTTTTTCTTCTTCTTCCTCTTCTTAAAGAATACCTTTCACCATTTCATATAATACTGGTTTGGCGATGATGAACTCCTTTTTCTTATCTGTGAAGCTCTTTATCTGACCTTCAATTCTGAATGATAGCTTTGCTGGGTAGAGTAATCTTGGTTGTAGGTTCTTGCTATTCATCACTTTGAATATTTCTTGCCACTCCCGTCTGGCCGGGATAGTTTCTGTTGAGAAATCAGCTGACAATCATATGGGTGCTCCCTTGTAGGTAATTAACTGTTTTTCTCTTGCTGATTTTAATATTCTCTCTTTGTCTTTTGCCCTTGGCATTTTAATTATGATGTGTCTTGGTGTGGTCCTCTTTGGATTCCTTTTGTTTGGGGTTCTCTGTGCTTCCTGGACTTTTAAGTCTATTTCTTTCACCAGGTGGGGGAAGTTTTCTGTCATTATTTCTTCAAATAGATTTTCAATATCTTGCTCTCTCTCTTCTTCTGGCACCCCCATAATTCAGATGTTGGTATGCTTGAAGTTGTCCCAGAGGCTCCTTACACTATCTTCATATTTTTGGATTCTTTTTGCTTTTCCAGTTGGGTGTTTTTTGCTTCTTCGTATTTCAAATCTTTGACTTGATTCTTGGGATCCTCTACTCTGCTATTGCATCTCTGTATATTATTCTTTATATCAGTCAGTGTATGCTTAATTTCTAGTTGGTCCTTTTTCATATCCTCAAGGGTCTCACTAAATTTATCGGCAGTTTCTAGAAGATTCTTGAGTAACCTTATAACCTTGGTTTTAAACTCTATATCCAGTTGTTTGCTTTCCTCCATTTCTTTCATTTGTGACCTGTTTCTTTGTCTCCGCATTTTGGCTGCTGCCCTAAGTTGATAGAGTGGCTTTGTGTGCTAGGTATCCTATAGGGCCCAGTGGCTCAGCCTCCCTAATAACCTGAGGTGGACACTCTTGGTGCACCCCTTTGTGGGCTGTGTGCACAGTCTTGTTGTAGTTAAGTTTTGATTGTTGTTGGTATCACTGGGAGGAATTGACCTCCAAGCCAATTGGCTTTGAGAATCAGCTGTGTCTATGATGGGAGAACTTCTGTGCTGGAGACACCCTTATGGGGCAAGACATGCTTCAGTGAGGCTTTGGTGCTCACTGAGTCTGCCCCTTGAGTGTGTCCCTTATGGATCTGAGGAGTTGTAATATGGATGGTCTCACTCTGACCCCTGGGTACACTGGCTCTTGGATCTCCAAGGAGATGCAAATTTAGCCTCTGCCTGAGGCCACCCAGCAGGAGCTATGGAGAGATCTGCAGGTTCCTCTTCTTTGTTTGGGGTTTGGAAGTGCCCAGATGAGGCCCAGCTGTAAAGAAATGCAAGCTGCTGTGGGGCCTTTGGCCTTCTTTTTGACGTTCTGCGTCTCTCTGACCCAGCTGCAGTTTGTTAGGTAATTTTAGATTTCAAAGGACCAAGCCATTCATATGCAAAAGCCTCTGAGCACAGCTTGTGTGGGGCAGGGTCTCAGGGCGTAGTAAACAGCTATGGCTGATCCTCAGCCCTGCCCTAAGAGGCCCCCAGGTCTTAGTGTCCCTTGGTAATCGCTGCAAGCACCTCTGAGAGAAAGCCGCCCTCGAGTTTGCCCGAAGCCGGACAGTTTCTCCCCATATGAGTCTGGGTCCCCAGAGTCTCGCCTGGAACTGGAGTTCAGAGCAGTTGGGAGCTTGTGTCTCCCTCCCAATTGAAAAAGACAACCGTGTACTCAGTTGCCAGCCTTTTTTGCGCGCGTGCCTTCGTACCTCTGTACTTTACTTCCACAACTCCTCTATGTCTCAGTGTGCTTTTCTCTTTCCTTCTAGTTGTAGAATTTCCACTCAGCCAGCCTTCCTGTGGTTCTGGATGATGTCTGTTTTTTCTTTTAGTTGTAGTTTTGAAGTGGTTGTGTGAGGCAGCAATTTCAGGTGTTTACCTATGCCGCCATCTTTGTTTCTCCCTGGAAGTTTGGGTTTTGGAGTAAAATTTGAACATTTAAGTATGAACAATAAGACCAAATCATTATCCAGTAAGAAGTTGTGAAACTTTGGGTATCATTAGTGAGGTAGAATATACAAAATTACCGATGTGATTTAGTCAAAACTGCATTAGGACTCCTGGATTCATTGGTTTTATAGAATGACTTACTTGCAGAAAAAACATTGTTTGGGTATCATTTTGTCTTAATTCTTTTGTTGAATAAAATAACTTCTTTTTTACCAGTAAGATACTTAGTTTGATTTCACAATTAAATTTTGAAGAAATAATTTCTGAAAAACTGAGTAAAGTTATAAATTGGGTAATGGTAATACATTTGACTATGATTTAAATTCTGCATACATTGGAGAGGGAGAGAGAGTTTTACAAGAATGTTAAGTTTTAAAACAAATGCTTATTTCATGCAATTACAATAAATGTAGGCCAACTGCTTTTTAAAACAAATATATGTTCAAATTACATAATAAATCAGAAAAAAGATTTTATTAGGAAAGATTCCATTTATGTTAAGAACTGACGCAAATTAAACTCATGACAGTAAATTATAAAATCACATTATAAATTCTTTTATTACATTGAAGTTATTTTTTAAATTGCATAAAATAATCTGAACTGAGATTTAAATGTTTTTATTTTATGGTATTTCTTTTTCATAGTTATATCTTTTTTCATACTGTTGAGCATTTTTACCATCATTACTCTGAACTCTGTTTCAGATAAATTTCTTATCTCTGCTTCATTTGTCTCTTCTTCAGGAGACTTCTCTAGTTCTTTCAGGGTTGTTTCTTTGTCTCCTCATTTTGTTGTCTGTTTGGGTTTGTGACTATTTTTTAGCTAGATCCTCTACACCTCTCAATCTCTAGTGCCAGGACAGTGTTAAAGTCTGTTTCTGATTAATTGGATCAGGCAAAGACTCAAAGTCTCCAGAGACCGCCTCTGTCTACAGACTAATAGGATTCTGACTTGAATAGCCCCAGGCAATCATCCTCAGGTGTGGTGAGAGTTTTTCTGTTGTTTGTTTTTTGTTTTTTCAACAGGGTGAGGCAGTTGCTTTGCCTGGAGACTAATTGTTATTTTTAATCTCTTAAGTGGCCTCACAGTCAGGTGTTTTCCAATAGGGTGTGTTGACTGTCTTCCCCCCAGGCAAGGCATATGTCTATGTGGGAAAGATGTCCTCCACTGCGTGAGGGAATGACTCAGCCTAGGAAATGGGGTGTCTGTCTTCTGAGCTCTATCCTCCGAGTCCCCAGTCCTGGTTTCTGCCCTCACAGCTCCATTCCACTTCACCCTCCTTCTGCCAGAGAACAAGGTGGCTAGCTTCACAGGGAACTTTTGTGCATTAATCCTTTAAGAGGGTGCCCGAACTTTCAGCTGCCACTCCCTGGTAGTCAGCACCCTGATGCTTTTCACAGCTAGATGTTATATGAGTACCCTCCTCAGATTTGGTGCTCTCTGCTGGGGAGCCCAGCTTGGGGATTAGATCCCAGTGTTCTCATTGGCACCCCCCGCCTCCCTAAGAGCTAAAATATCTCTCCAAGACAGGACTTCAGTTCCTGTCTGTGGGTGCCTGGTCAGCCCTTTCCCGCCCCCGCCCCTCCTACCAGTCTCTATGCCGTCTCCACCTTCGGTCCTTGGGTATCAGGATTCTCTCCTGTGAGTTTTCCGTTGATTATTCAGGAAGCCTTTCCATATTTCAGTTGTAATTCCAACTTGTTCTTGGGAGCATGTTCGTGCAGCATCCACCTACTCTCACACACGTTATCTCTTTTATGATATTTCTTAACACTACAACATACTCAATAAGAAATTTCTGTGAAATTAAGTGTAAATTTGAGGCTGGAGGTGGGTTTAAACATTTTATTAGAGATAAACCCAAGCACCTAAAAATATTAGCAATTTATTAGGAATTTTTCCCTTTATTTAGTACAGGAATTCTCACCGGTGCTAAATACAAGTTACTGGTATCAGTATTTCAAATGAAAGTGTACTGTAAACAGAGCAAAGGACATAGACTGTGTAGGTTGGAAATAGTCTGGCTTATGCTAAGAAAAAAATAATAGCAACAACAAAAAGCCTTTTCTTAAAGCAGACATGCAGCTACAAACAAATTTCTTAAGTGTCTAGATACTTGGTCAGTCTTTATAGACAAAATATATGCACTTGTTTTTTAATGAAAAGTTAAATGAATTGTAATTTTTCAGAGTTACACATAAAATCATATTAATATTCACAGGTATTTTAAAATGGGAAAACAAGTTGCTTCTAACAATTTATTTTTCCAATAGCGTGTTAGTACTATGTTAAGAAAATTTTACAGTGCATTCATATAATCTGGTGATCTTAATTTTAACCTATTAACAACAAATTAAATTTCATTGCAAAGAAATTCTTTTATTTTTTTAATCCTCACTCGATACTTTTCTATTGATTTTTAGAGGGGAAGACAGAGAGAAATATCGATGTGAGAGAAACACATCGATTGGTTGCCTCCTGCAGGAGCCCTGACCAGGGCCTGTGTCAGGGAGGAGCTCACAACTGAGGTACGTGCTCCTGATAGGAATTGAACCCAGAACCCTTAGATCCACATACTGACACTCTATCCAGTGAGCCAAACCAGCTAGGGCAAGAAATCCTATCTAATAAAGAAGGAATATGCTAATTGACCCTCACACCATGGCAAAGATGGTGGCGCCCACAGCCAATAAGGAGGGAATATGCTAATTGACTTCCCCGCCTTCAAAGATGGCAGCACCCACAGCCAATAAGGAGGGAATATGCTAATTGACTGTCATGCCCTCAAAGATGACAGAGCCCACAGCCAATAAGGAGGGAATATGCTAATTGACTGTCACACCCTTAAAGATGGCGACACCCACAGCCAATAAGGAGGGAATATGCTAATTGACTGCCACGCCCTCAAATATGGCGGTGCACACAGCCACAAGATGGTGGTGCCCAGTCCCCTCAGCCCCCCAGCCACTCAGGGCCGGCCCAAGGCACAGGCAACCCTCGGATAGCAGCTGCCCAGCCGCCCAGGGCCGGCCTGAGGTGCAGGCAATCCTCGGATGGCAGCTGCCCGGGGCCGTCCCGAGGTGCAGGTAATCAGGCCCAGCCAAGGCTTATGCTGCCGGCAGTGGCAGCAGCAGAGGTGTGATGGGGCATCACCTTCCCCTGATTGCCAGGTTGCCTCCCGCCCTTGAGGGCTCCCGGATTGTGAGAGGGGGCAGGATGGGCTGGGGGACCCCCCCCTCCAGTGTATGAATTTTCGTGCACCAGGCCTCTAGTTCTTTATAGTATTACTAGAGGCCCGGTGCACGAAATTCGTGCATGGGGGGGTGTCCCTCAGCCCAGCCTGCACCCTCTCCAATCTGGGACCCCTCAAGGGATGTCCGACTGCCCGTTTAGGCCCGATCCCCAACGGTGGGATCGGGCCTAAATGGGCAGTCGGACATCCCTCTCACAATCCAGGACTGCTGGCTCCCAACTGCTCACCGGCCTGCCTTCCTGATTGCCCCTAACTACTTCTGCCTGCCAGCCTGATCACCCCCTAACCACTCCCCTGCCAGCCTGATTGATGCCTAACTGCTCCCCTGCCAGCCTGTTTGCCCCTAACTGCCCTCTCCTGCAGGCCTGGTCACCCCCAACTGCCCTTCCCTGCAGGCCCAGTCGCCCCCAACTTCCCTCCTCTGCTGGCCTGGTCACCCCTAACTGCCCTCCCCTGCAGGCTTGATCGCCCCCAACTGCCCTCCCTTGTAGGCCTGGTCCCTCCCAACTGCCCTCCCCTGTTGGCCATCTTGTGGTGGCCATCTTGTGTCCACATGGGGGCAGCCATCTTTGACCACATGGGGGCAGCCATCTTGTGTGTTGGATTGATGGTCAATTTGCATATTACTCTTTTATTAGATAGGATAACCAGATTTTCTAATCCTAGCAAAGGCCACAATGAAATGGCCCAGATATGATGCCATTAAAGTTGTGATGAGATTGTAACAAATTTGCCCAAAATGTTCATAAAATTCTAACTTTCAAGGTGCTGTAGAGAAACATAAGAGGATATCATTGAATCATGTAAAAATATGACTTTTAAGCATAGTCTATGCTTTTTATTTTCTAACTGATTAGAACTAATACTTGCCTCATAATGAGGCATATTTGTCATCTCTGTAATTGCTGCTACATGTAAGTGAAAATAAGGAAAAGAGGTTATGATACATTCATAGCTTTCATCGAAAAAAATGTATTTTCTGAGATATCAAGTGGCCATTATTCAGTACAAATTCTAATATTATAAACAAAATAAGACATGGATTTTTCTCTTAATTGCCTATTTCCAACACTGCTTCAGAACTCATTTATCAACATCCCCATCATTGAATCCCTGGGTCTTTCTAGTTTACATTGTTTACGACTTTAGCGGTTGTGAACAATAGAGACTAGATCTTGTTAAAGTATTTGCTTTACTCTATAGTCAAAAAGGCTCAATGGCACATTTTCTTGAAATGTGCCTCTCTAATTTTTTTTCTCATTTCAGTAATGACACCATATTTATGGTAGTCTGAATTTTCATGCTTTAATGCAGAACACTTAAAATTAACATGCGGTTAAATTTTTGAAAATTTTTTCATTCCATGAAGTATTTGCTATTTATCTTCTTCCTCTAAGGAATCTAGAGATTTCTTGAAGGCCCTTGCTTTCTGAAAAGGAATAGTAATCTTATGACAGGCCATTTGTCTTTTCTTCCTGCCTCTCCAAACTACTGGGGAGTGGTCAAAGTCCTAACTGTACTTACTAGTCCTCCTCTGACATCACACTAGCAGGAAGGTGGAGGACACCTCTCCACATGGTGGTGAGGGAGCCACATTACCTTCTGGCAGGCATGAAAGTGCTGGTTCCCTACTTGGCCTTCTTTGATACCACACCAGTGGAGACTGAGGAGGAGCCATCAAAATGCCAAGTTACAGCCTTACAAAGGTGGAAGTTTGGCTTCCCACTCAGCCTTTGCTGGCAAAGGTGGGTGGTGACGTGTTTGGCTGGAGTAGAGCAGTTATTGTCTAAAAGTTTTCTGTCTTAAGTTGCCCCTTTCCTGGTATCAGTATTTCTTTGGCGTTTCTGGGTTGCTAACTTGGAGACATCAACTCCAAGTCTAGAATGAGTGAGGCAAATAGAGCCCAGGGAACTGATCACTATCCTAAAGTCTCTAGTCATCTTTTTAACCCTTTAGAGTCTTCTTATGTTTTTAAACTTATGTTGGCCATGGTTTTTACTTGTACTTAGCAGAAGGAATAGGAAAAAGTACATCTGCTCCATCTTCACAAAAGCAGAAGGCACTGATTGGGATTTAAAATTATATAAATTCACCCAGCTGTTATGGCTCAGATGGTTGAGTGTCAACCTATGAACTATGAGTTCAGGTTTCTATTCCTGGTCAGGGCACATGTCAGGGTTGTGGGCTCAATCTCTAGTAAGGGTTGTGTAGGAGGCAGCTGATCTCATCATTGATGTTCCTATCTCTTCCTCTCCCTTCCTCTCTGAAATCAATAAAGATATATTTTAAAAAATAAAATACTAATAAAATTATATACATTCGCTAACTTTGATAAAAAACTTAAATTTAAAAATTTTAAAAGAAAACCTACAATTTATATAAAAAACTAAATAACTACAGAATGAAAAGCATTATAAGACATTCTCATGTTTTATCTCCCTGGGTTACATAATTTGGTTAATAGCTAAAGAATGATTTTTATTGCATTCTCTTTCAGTAAAATTTTCATGGTAATGATGTAGTGGTTGCAACATAAAGGAAATACCTTAAAGTATAGAGTGTGTTTTTAAATGTGGCCAATTTAAAGAAAGTTTCAAAAGTGTAACAAACTTCTATCAGTCATCACAGTATCTTCATTTAATGGGCAGTTATATTCTTTCTCTCATTTGTTAGCTTGTGTCCTTACCATTTCTTTATTTGTTGAAGAATATTTATTCCTATAATACTCTTTTAAAGTTTACATTGCTCAGTGTAAAAATTTCTTACAGCATATTTATCATAATCTTGGGCCCTTTTAACATTCATAGCCGTGACTGTTCTCATAGAAAGTGATAGTACTGTATCTGTGAGTATTGCATAATGGGCTTTATTTGGTAAGGATGATATCATTGCGTGGGATAGCCTGAAGGAATTATTAGAAGAACATAAGACTTTTGACTGCTAGCATTTTTAATAAATGCCATTGCGTTGAAAACATTAATTTGTGTTTGCACTGAAGTGAACCTAGATTTTCCTGGCTTAACAGTAGAGATTTGAAATAAATTCTGTCATAATTACATAGTTGAATAGAATTTAATATTACATATTTTTCTCTCTGGGAAAGAGAAATGGAATTAGGAAGAAGTTAATAAATAACTGACATTCTTAGTTACACAGTTTGAGACTAACTTCTGAGAATTGACTTACAAGAATACTTTGAATTTTTGTTTCTGTATTTTCTGTATTATTTAATTTATTGCTGATGTATAAGATATGTTTATTAAGAAAAGTCCATTTTAGAGAGATGTTTAAGGTGTATATCAATAAAAAGAGGCAGCTTACATTATTTTTCACTTTGCATACTACACATTTGGTTTTTTAAAATTGTGGTAAAATATACATAACAGCTTACTGTTTTAACCATTTTTAAGTATGAGTTCAGTGGCATTAAGTACACTCATATTTTTGTGCAATCAGTACCCTATACATCTCCCAAACATATTATCCAGTTAGCTCCTCCAACGACCCCCTGGTAACCATTTTACTTTCTGACTCCTTGAATTGGACTATTCTAGATACATGATACAATATTTGTCCTTTTGTGTCTGGCCTGTTTCATATAGCACAATGTTTTCAAGGTTCATCCAGATTGCAGCATGTATTAGAATTCCATTCCTTTTTTAAGGCTGAATATTATTTTGTTGTATGCATATAACACATTTTGTTTATTCATCTGTTAATGACTATTTGGGTTGTTTCCACCTTTTGTCTATTGTGAATAATGCTGCTATATGCATTAGAACAAATAACTATTCCAGTCCTGCTTTCAGTTCTTTTGGGTATGTATTCAGAAATGTAATTGCTGGATTATAAACATAATTTTATGTTTAACTTAAAAAAAAAAAACACTGCTGTATTCTTTTCTACAGCAGCTATACCGTTTACATTCTCACCAGCAATGCACAAGGATTCCAGTTAATCCATATCCTTACCAATACTTGTTATTCTCTGGCTTTAAAAAAAACAGTAGCCATCTTAATTGATGTGAAGTGGTATCCCATTGTGGTTTTGATTTGCATTTTTTTAATGATAGTTATGTTGAGTGTCTTTTCATGTGCTTATTGGCGATTTGTATATCTTCTTTGGAAAAAATGTTCATTCAAGTCTTTTGCCCATTTTTTAATTGTGCTTGGTTTTTGTTGAGTTTTGGAGTTTTTAAAAATGCATATATATTCTGGATATTAATCCATTATTAGATTACTTATTTTATTTTTAATTTGTTGCAGAGGGTTGTTAGTGGTGTGGGTATAATCTGACCTATACTGTATTTATGTTTCCTACATTTCCTCTTTAGGATCCTTTCTTATTCCCTTCATGGAGCTCACATTTTAAAAACTACCTCCCAAATAAAATTAATTTATTTAGAAACTAGAGGCCGGGTGCATGAAATTAGTGCATGGGGGGGGGCCTCAGCCTAGCCTGCACCCTCTCCAATCTGGGACCCCTCAGATATCCCTCTCACAATCCTGGAGCGCTGGCTCCTTATCACTCACCTGCCTGCCTACCTGGTCACCTTTAACTACCCCACCCTGCTGACCTGATCATCCCTCACTGCCTCTGTGTACTGGCCTGGTCACCCTTAACTGCCCCCCGCTGCTGGCCAGGTCGCCCCCAACTGCCCCCCTCTGCCGGCCTGGTCGCCCTTCACTGCCCCCCCCCCGCCAGCCTAATCGCCCCCAACTGCCCTCCCTGCTGGTCTGGTCGCCCCCAACTGCCCCCCCCCTGCTGGCCTGGTCACCCCCAGCTGCCCCCGCTGCTGGCCTGGTCGCCCCAAACTGTCCCCTCTGCTGGCCTGCTCACCCCTCACGGCCCCCTCTACCCCGCCAGCCTGGTCGCCCCACGCAGCCTGCTGTTCGGTCGTTTGGTTGTCCCTCACTAACCCCCCTGCCGGCCTGGTCGTAGGCAGCCATCTTGTGAGGGTGTGAGGGTTAATTTGCATATTATCTCTTTATTATATAGGATAATTAACTTTCCAATTTTTAATAAAAAACATAAAATAGCTAATTAGAGATTTGACTAGCATGAAATATCCAATGTTAGCTTACTGAGTTAATTTTAGCAAATAAGCTTGACCTTTTAATAAATCAGGTATTAGATGTTAAAGATAAAAGCTCTTGGTTTCAAGGAACTTAAATTCTAATGAAGAATTTTAGTACAGTGTAATAATTACTATAGTAGAGTAATAGAAATGCAGTCAGAGAATCCTTTGAGTGCCTAGACAAGTCAAGGGGAGTATAATGAGATTATGCTTGAGATGGCTCTTGACTGATGGTCAGGAATTTACCAGGATATTAAGAATGAAAGGCTCGCCCTAACCAGTTTGGCTCAGTGGATAGAGCATCGGCCTGCGAACTCAAGGGTCCCAGGTTCGATTCTGGTCAAGGGCATGTACCTTGGTTGTGGGCACATACCCAGTAGGAAGTGTGCAAGAGGCAGCTGATTGATATTTCTCTCTTATTGATGTTTCTAACTCTCTATCCCTCTCCCTTCCTCTCTTTAAAAAATCAATAAAATATATTTTTTTAAAAAAGAATGAAAGGGTCACTAAGGTTAAGTAAGAATCACTGGTATATATGATGCTGAAAAACTGGGAGGGAGGGAGAGCCAGCCCCTGTGAATGAGTAGTAGTAAGCTGAGCAGATGTCCTAAAAAATGTCTCTCTATATATATATCTATACATATATATATATACACACACACACATACACACACACACACATATATATATATATTTACATATATATATGTATACACACACACACACACACACACACATACACACAGGCAGTCTTCGGGTTATGTCGGACTTGACATACATCATTTCATGGTTATGTCGTCATCTCCCATTTATTTATTAAAAAATGTTCCATCATTTCGACGTATGTACATATGTGCTTTATGTTTTTTATTATTTACTAGAGGCCCGTTGCATGAAATTCGTGCACGGAGGGGGGGGGGTGTCCCTCAGCCCAGCCTGTACCCTCTTCAATCTGGGACCCCTCGAGGGATGTCCGACTGCCCGTTTAGGCCCGATCTCGGTGGGGATCGCCTGCCTGCCTTCCTGATTGCCCCTAACTGCTTCTGCCTGCCAGCCTGATCACCCCCTAACCACTCCGCTGCCAGCCTGATTGATGCCTAACTGTTCCCCTGCCAGCCTGTTTGCCCCCAACTTCCCTCCTCTGCCGGCCTGGTCACCCCAACTGCCCTCCCCTGCAGGGTTCATTGCCTCCAACTTCCCTCCCTTGCAGGCCTGGGTCCCTCTCAACTGCCCTCCCTTGCAGGCCTGGTGACTCCCAACTGCCCTCCCCTGCTGGCCATCTTGTGGTGGCTATCTTGTGTCCACATGGGGGCAGGATCTTTGACCACATAGGGGCATCCATATTGTGTGTTGGAGTGATGGTCAATCTGCATATTACTTTTTTATTAGATAGGATAGAGGCCTGGTACAGGGGTGGGGGCCAGCTGGTTTGCCCTGAAGGGTGTCCCGGATCAGGATGGGGGTTCCCTTGGGGCGTGGGGCGGCCTGAGCAAGGGGCCTGTGGTGGTTTGCAGGCCAGCCACGCCCCTGGCGACCCAAGAGGAGGCCCTGGTATCTGGAATTTATTTACCTTCTACAATTGAAACTTTGTAACCTGGAGTGGAGCCAAGCCTCCTGCTTGCTCCATGGCCGGCAGCCATTTCTATTGGGGTTAATTCACCTTCTATAATTGAAACTTTGTAGCCTTAAGCGGAGGCCTGTGCCTGGCCAGGGTGTGCGGAAAACTTTGCTTTCTCCGTTGCCGGGGGCAACCCTGGCCTGCTCTCTCCAGCTCCGTGGCTGCCGCCATTTCTGTTAAGATTTGTTTACCTTCTATAATTGAAACTTTGTAGCTTGAGTGGAGGCTTAAGCCTAGCAAGGGCAGGCGGAAAGCTTGGCTTCCTCCGTTGCCTGGGAAACCTTGCTCTCTGTGGCTGTAGCCATCTTGGTTGGGTTTATTTGCATACTCGCCCTGATTGGCTGGTGGGCGTGGCTAAGGTGTGGTCAATTTGTATATTACCATTTTATTAGGTAGGATTTACCAAAAGTAAAGGTCAGGAATTGTTATCTTTCTTTTAAATTTTTTTTAGTGTTTCACTTCATTACTCCTGTGTATGTGCTCCATGTGAGTGATGTAGGAGCTTATGTAGGAGGGTTCCAAATTACATCAAAAATCGTGTTACGCCGAACCCGGGAACGGATCTCTGACGTAACCCAAGGACCTACTGTACATTTATATATATATTTAAAAAATATTTATTTTTAATTTGTTGCAGAGGGTTGTTAGATATATATGTATATATATACATATTTATATATATATATATGTGTGTGTGTGTGTGTGTATATATATATATATAAAACTATATGTATGTATGTATGTATATGATAATAAGCAATACACAATGGCCAAAACACCTGTTTTTTTAAATAAGAGATTTCGAAAAGATATCCTTTGGTCCCCTTTCCCCGTGTGCTTTAGGTAACCTGCATATACATAAAAGCTGGAAACCCTTGGAAGAACTTGACATAGAACTAATTTCAAGCTGACCTATTGTGGTGTGGAAAACTTATATTTAAATTCAAAACATTTGTACTAATTGGTTCAACTGAATTTAACTTACTTTGGTTGTTAATCAGATAGGTGGTTCCTTTTAACAGAAATGTCACCACATTATTTCTTCTGATAGCTTACATGAAAATAGGGAGAAGAACAGAGGGACAGAGGAGATTGAATTAGATAAGGTGGATCAAAGAAAGTGATCTCAGGCACCTTAGTGTAAAAGTCTGAAAAAAAAAAAAGGTTGCCTTTTGGCTGTTAGGAAGAGTTGAGAATGGTGATTATAACAGTTTAACTACAACTGAAATAAGGAGCAAAATTGAACAGACTTCTAAGAGTAAAGAATTTAATTAAGCATTGAAACACTATTTAGATATTGATAATTATTTTAAGAGATGTATGTTAATAAATTATTAAGGTGTTAACAAGTTTTTGTGTTGCACAGAATTAAAGTCCCCCCCCTTTTTTTGTTCTTTTTTTTTTTTTTGCCACCTAATGAGAAGTGAGCAATATCATGCTAGTAAGATAATTATATTCTTTTCTGGACCTTGTGACCTTCAGTCTCAAACAGAAATAGAAAGTTAGTAAAATTAGCTGGGAGGAAAATGCCATGTCAGTTAAGCAAATGTTTCCCAAAAGCTTTTTTTCAGGTTTAAAAAGCCACATTACTTTTATATCCTTGGGTTTCATGTTTGTTTCCCAAAAGTCGGAACCAACTACTCCTAATTCACCCTGTATAATAAATCCCTAATATGCAAATTGACCAAACGGTGGAACGACTGGCAGAATGACTGGTTGCTATAACACGCACTGACCAGCAGGGGGCAGACGCTCAACGCAGGAGCTGCCCCAGAGGTGAGGGGCAGCAGCAGTGGCGATGGGGGGGGGGGGGGGTGGTGGCGCCAGGCTGCCAGCCAAGGCGGGTGCCAGCAGGGGGCAGGGGGGCCCATTCTCCCTGCCTGCCTGTCGCCCTGCAGATGACCCTGATCACCCGTCAGGCCTAGGGATCCTACCCTATATATTGGGAACAGTCTCTTCGATTTAAAAATTAAAACCTGACAAGCTACTCTAACACTGAAAAAACAGGATGACATGCATGGACTCTGGCTTGCACATTTTGTGGTCAGCCCTGATTCTGACATTTATAACTGTGTGACAAAGCCAATTACTTAACTTGTCTCTGCTTCAGTTTTTCCACCCGTAAGATGGGGAAAATGGTACTACTGCCTCAGAAGGATCATGTTATGTACTACTTTTTATAATCAGGGCAAAAAAAATGTAGCTGCCCATACAACAGCAAGATGCCTTTCACCTGTATGAAAAGTATGGTCACAGGTGCATGCAGCATCCCGGATTGCAAGAGGATGTCCTACTGCCGGTTTAGACCTGACATCCCATGAGGGTTCCCAGATTGCGAGAGGGCGTAGGCCAGTCTGAGGGGATCCCCCCACCTCTGTGCACGAATTTTGTGGACTGGGCCTCTAGTAAAGTCATGAAGTTATTGAACAGGTAATGGGACAGATAGACTTAGGAAAAAAGTACTTCTTACCTGCAAAAAAAAGCAAAGTAATTGAAAGCATCTCACCAAAAGTCCTAGAGAAGGAGATTCTCAAATGTTCTAGAGATTAAGACAGTATAAATGGTAGAAGTAGCACTAAAGGCTATATCATATGTCCCATTTAAGATAAAAGTTTGCTCTAAATTGTATTGTTTCAGGGTATGGTTTTGCAAACTTTATTGGCAGAGTGTGAGATGAGCAGTGTTTCAAGATGAAAGAAAATATTGTAAGAAATGGATCACAGTTTAGGATGGTCTTTATAGACTCTAAAATTGAGTTTGTTTTCCAATATTCTGTGAAACCAGAATCCATTCTAGGCAGAAATTCATGTTCTTTCTTGTGTGAGCAAAGAGGGTCTTTTAAGTGTGTTGGCATTATTTCCTTTCTCTGCATTATTTGAAAAGGAAAAATATGTAATGTATTCGAATGATATCTAAAAATAAGGGGGGGAATTAAATTAGATGGAATATTGCTGCAGTGTGTATATGCATACCCTTTTTCATCATTAAGATCTAAAATTAATACTTAGTGATTTTTGTTGTCATATATATCTTAACTTCAACTAACATATTTCACTACAGATCATCGCACATATTTATGGTGATTTAAATCCTTTAGGTACCCTTTCACATTACTGCCAAAGCAGAACTAGGGTGCCCTTTTCTCCAGCCTTTAATAGCAATTTTTTCACTGCCTTCCAGCCTCCACTAACAGGTCTGGGAGGTCCCTTAAGGCCATTGTCTGCTGCCTCATTTTAAAAATAACAGATGTTTTGGGTTTTTATTAAAGCAGTATTCCATTTCCAGGTACCAATTTCTGTTTTGCTTTTCTATTGCTGTGTAACAGACCACTACAAAGCTTAGTGGTTTACAAAAAACCAACAGTCATTTATTCTGAGACTTGTCAGGATTGGTGGCTTTCCCTTTTGCTCCTAACCACCACTCACCAAGTCTGACTTGTCACAGAAGTTTATGTTATATGAGGGTGAGAAATAGATTCCAAAAGTGGGGCACGGAAGTTGCAAGATAAGACTGGAACATGTTGTTGTGCCAGAATATAAGGAAATGCTAAAAAAGAAAATGAAGATGGCATATCAAAAAGATACAAGAGCTAACCTAAAATAGGAAGGGGAATATCATAAATTTAAAACATTTTGTACTTCTGAATGGAAAAAAGTTCAATGTCATTTATATACCTAAAACACTGTTTTTAAAAATACTTTTTAAACTTATTTTAAGAGAGGAAAAGAGAGATGGAGAGAGAGATAGAAACATTAATGATGCAGAGAAACATTGATTGGGTGCCTCTTGCATGTCCCCCACTAGGGATCCAGCCGCAACCTGCGCATGTGCCCTCACCCGCATTCTAACTGTGACCTCCTGGTTCATTGATCGATGCTCAACCACTGAGCCACCTGGGCCAGGCTACACTTTTTTTTTTTCTTTTTTACAGTTGTAGCCTATTTCATCTTTTTTAAAATTATAAAGTATCTATAGTTTGATACATATGCTAGTTTTCCTCTCAGTAGCTGTATTTGATTAATTTTATTTAAATATTTACTTGTTTGGAAAGAAGTTATTTTCAATCCAGATTGTGTATGTAGTATTTATTAAAACAAAACAAAAAAATATAAACATAAAATTGTTATTTTTTCCCCCTGTATGTTATGTTATATTCATGTTATAGATGAAGCTCTATAGGTTGAGGACAGGATTCTGACTCATTTCAGAAAAAATGTAACCAAGGAAGTGAAATACCTGATATTGAATTCAAGACATTAATTAAAAAACTGAAAAAGACGTAAATAAATGGGAAGATATTCCATGTTCATGGATTGAAAAAAATAATATTTTTAAAATGTCCATACTACCCAAAACAATGTTCATTTTTCTGGATTTTTTAAGTAATTTAGCTTTATAATACAAATGTTAGGCATACTGACTTTAATTTTTTTAACCATATTTTTATTGATTTCAGAGATGAAGGGAGAGGGGGAGAGAGAAACATCAGTGATGAGAATCATTGATCAGCTGCCTCTTGTACACCCCCTACTGGGGATCTAGGCCGCAACCCGATCTTGTGCCCTGACCAGGAATCAAACCGTGACCTCCTGGTTCATAGGTCGATGCTCAACCACTGAGCCACACCGGCTGGGCCAAACTGACTTTAAATAGTCCCTTCTTAAATTTAATTTGTTGCCTGAAGTCATTTGGGGGGGAGGTTAAGTTTAAATACTTAAGAAACAGTTTGCAATTGAAGTTAATTTCTTTCATTTTTTTTTCAACTTTTAAAATTATACAAATAATATTAAAATAAGGATTGCACTTTGTATTAAATAAATTATTTACAGTTATTTTGTAGGACATTTTTAGTTTTAAGTTCTTGATGGCCTCTTACTGGGGCTTTAACCTTTTCCTAATGACATTTTAACAAGACTGTTTCCCAACTTCATTTAGTAACTGTCACTTCAGAGTAAAGTAGCTCTGGGGATCACAGGCTAGTGGTACGTACCTGTTAGTTAGAGGGTATGTGAATCTGGGATCCAGATGAAAACAAGAAGTAAAATTAATGGGGCAATAATCAAAACTTGAGTCCTTAGAAAGAGTTGTATCTAGGGAAATGGTGGTGAGGGAGGGGGGGGGGGGCGTGTTCCAGACATTGTAGAAATTGCTTCCATTGTTTTGGTGTTAATTCTAGCAGCTTGAACTGAGCTTCAAGTATGAGGCAAGGTATGAATTGGCAATGAAAAATAATTCACTTAAAGGAACTTCAGCAGCCAGAGAGAGGATTAATAAAGATTATATCTAGAACAAATTACTTCAGTGAAATAGAACTATTGGAAGAGATAGATTACAACTTTAACAAGCAAAACAAATTACCTGAGATTCTCAAGAGAGACAATATGTTTCTAGTCATAGCATAAAAGAATTAAAAAGTGAGGGGAGAAACTTCTATATATTAATTTGTGGGGAGGATGATTATTTTTGATACTCATATTCATGGTTTGAGACATTAATTAGAGTATATCAAAACAGAAAAAAATATAAAGGAGAAAGAGCACATTGAGGAGATGCACTAACTAAAGATATAATTGAGGAGAATTTCCCTGGTTTAAAGAAGGATTGAAAGAACCTACTGAGTTCCAGAATAGAAAGTTGGGGGTGGTTCAGAGATAAAAAACAAACAAACAAAAAAAAACACAAGCCGCTTACACGGGAAAAATGATCAGATATGTGCTGGACTACCCAGTGTGACACTGAAAACTAGAAGGTAGTAAAATAACATCTACAGATTACTAAGAGAAGAACTGTACCTATTCCTAGACAAAATATAACTCACTTGTTATGATGAAAGCAAGATATTTGCAGATATGCAGGAATTCAGTCCTCTATTAGATAGAGGAAAGTTCTCAGTAAAGGGTTCTTACCAAATAATTCCCAACAGAGACTAAGATGAGACAGAAGAAGAGAAAACAGTGGTGAGCAAATTTATCTCACAGTCTATTTTATTAAATCTAAATGTGTAGTGGTAGAGGGACTGTATTCAGCATATTCCTTTGTCCTCTGCATTTCCTGAAAATCTGCAGCTGATCCAGAAGCTTGATTAGATTTGATTCTTGTCTCTGTGTCAAGACTAAAAGTGATATTCTGTTCTTTTAGTGGGAGGCATATAATTTCTGATTGTAAAGGCAACAGCCATCAATACTCAATTCTAGATCAAATAATTTATTGAGTGTTGGAAAATTGGTGATATTCTATCATTATTTTTCATTTATAACTAAAACACATGTTATAAATGAGACATTTGGTTACTCAGTTCATATAGAAAAGACAAAGATAAATGTTTGATTTTCCCCTTTGTCAGTGTGCAAGATAATGAATTGGTTCTCTATTACCTTTTGAGGTGGAGGAGAATATCTCATTATCAGCTTGTATAATTCAATATGTAGGATAGCTTTTAATCTGTTACAGTTATTGTCTTTATTGGAGCTCAAATTGTCTCATTTTTGGCCAGTAGGAGCAAAGATGGTCCCTGAGTCCTTTGACATGACCCTGTTTATCTTTGACTGGTAAAGAAAGAAACAGTATTTTTTGTTTGTTTTTGTTTTGCTTTGCTTTTCTAAAAAACCTCAGAATGTTGTTTGTTCTTTTGTAAAGGTGGATTTTAGGGATCCATTCATTTCCTTGGATGTTGGGTAGTTAGTATGATCTTTGATGTAATTTGTTGGCAGATATGCCTTAGACTTTGTGTTACTTGCAAAGAACAATGGTTTTATTTTTTAGTATATGTGGAGACTCAAGAAGAATCAGCATTTCCCAGCAACAGGTGTAGAAGCATAAATTAAAATGGTTTGTTCTATTAATAAACATTTGAATGTTTATTTTGGATCCATCTCCACAGTAGGAAATCTTGGTAATTCAAACATTCACAAAAAATGCCTATTTAAAATTTCAATAAAATGAGTTCCAAGGATTGATTTTAAACTTTATTTATTTTTTCTTTCAGATCTGTCACGAAATCGCCTCTCAGAAATTCCCATAGAAACATGTCATTTTGTTTCTCTTGAGAATCTCAACTTATACCAAAATTGTATTCGGTATATACCAGAGGCAATTCTAAACCTACAAGCTCTAACATTCTTAAATATTAGGTAAGATGTTGTTTCTTTTTTTTTTTTTTAATATTTGATTTTATGTGACCTTTTTAATTTTCTTCTCCTTCTTACTAAAGTTTACATTATCTTTTTATATCAGCAGTTTCTATACATGTTCTTAGGCTAAATTAACAGTATTTCCTATGTCCCTCTAGTTTCTCCCTCTGTCTTTGCAATAATTGACAAACTCTAATAATAGTCAGTAGCCTAATAGGCTTGCAGTCGTTCTCCAAATAACTTCGTTTGGTTCTTGTGATTATGTATTTTTATGTATTCAGTTCTGAATGTATAATTGCATTTCAACTCATGTACTTACTCCATTTTTTCACATCTGAGAATTCTTTGTTATTTTATAAGTTTTATTGGAGAAAATGAGCAAATGAAATATCCTTTGGAAATATTTCTATAAGTAATCATTTTATTATACAGTTTACGTACTTCTAAAACTCATTTTGCCTCTTCGTATATTCTGTAATGGTTAGGAGGGAATTATACCCTATTTTTAAATCATTTTTTTCTTAATATAAATTAACTTCAATAAAATAACATGTTGTATTTATATAGCACTTTATTATTTACAAAGGTGTTTTATGGTACAAGGTAGAGGAGAAGTTAAGATTCTCAATTTACAAATGAATCTATATAAGATGCAGATAGGTTAAATGCTATGCCTAAAAATTACAAAGCTGACAAGTGAGGAAATGTAGGCTACAACTCAAATCTTGAATTCTATTTGTTCCTTGCAAGACTTATATTTGTTATTTTACTGTGTATAGAGTGGGAAAGATGGAAATTTTTTTCTTGAGTAATGGGCTCTGAATCTTCTTTTTTTTCTGCTTACCCATTTTAGTCGGAACCAACTGTCAACACTGCCAGTACATTTGTGTAACTTACCATTGAAAGTCTTAATTGCTAGTAATAACAAATTGGTCTCACTTCCAGAAGAAATTGGACATCTCAGACATTTAACAGAACTTGTAAGTTAATATTTTATTTTTTGATTGTCCCACATATCCATAGTAATACCCTGTTCTTTTATATGGTAAAGATCCATTATTGCGGTGTATTTTTTAGTTATTTTCAAGTATTGATAATGAAGTTTCACTGATTGTTCAGTACTCAAGGGCTTCAGTACAGAATTAAGAAGGAACTGAAAGTACAAGTCTGACAGGCTCACATGGAATGGGGAAAGGTCATTAAATTAGGTTCTAATTAATATTAAGTGATTTCTGTTATTAAACTTTTGAGGTATAAGTTAATAATTCATTTGAACTTTTCAAATTAAATCTTGTTAATATCAATATTCTGATTTTTGGTTAACCCCCATTGGTAAATGGACACTATAGAGGTCAGACTTACCTTTTTTTCCTTATATGCTATCTTTAGAACCTATCTCCCATTCTAAAGTAAGCTATTCTTTTTTTTTTTTTTTAATATATCTCTATTGATTTCAGAGAAGGGAGAGGGAGAGAGAGATAGAAACATCAATGATGAGAGAGTATCATTGATCGACTGCCTTCTGCATGCTCCACGCTTAGGGATCGAGCCTGCAACATGGGCATATGCCCTGACCAGGAATCGAACCGTGACCTCTTGGTTCATAGGTCAATGCTCAGCCACTGAGCCACATCGTCTGGGCAAGCTGTTATTTACTGCCTTCTATTTCTAAGAACTTGAACCCTCACCTACCACTCCTTGTTACTCTTGAGTACTTTTGTTACGGGCATGGCAATAAGACTTTTCTCTTTTAATCACCACAGTTACATTATTAATTGAATACTATAATTATCGTATTACAATTGAGGAAACTAGCACTCAGATAGGATAAGGCCCAAGGTTCCATAATTGAAGTAGAATTTGAAAACACTCTACCTTAACTCCAAAGCCATGTTTCATATTTCTGAAATGGTCAGATGCAGTTATGCCCATTGAGATTTGGGAGTATAGTTCAATGTACGTTTATTAATAATAAAGATGAACTTCACAAAAAACAAACACTATACACATATACTCTAATTGGACTACATATTAGCTAACTTTTTCAGGTAGATTTATGAATATAAAGGTCACGTAGAATTCACAAATATATTAAATCTAGAATCTAGATACTAGACCACTATTTATTTAGAGCCAATTAGATCTAGGAAATAGTTCAAAAATGTATGTTTGTTGGCATTTCTTCAGAGCTTTGGTTAATAACATGAACTAATAGTAAATTATACTCGTGATTGAAATTCTGATTTTCAAATCTTTTAAACTTGCTATTTCTACTTATTGAATCCTCAATACTTAAAATATAGATATGTCTTGCAAAAGGTACTTTCAGATTTCTACCAGAGTGGTGAGTTAATATCCTAGTTATACAAACAGCTTGTTGCAGAGTAACAATTAGTAACCTTAAACTTACTGATTCATACTTGATGGTCTTTCTGCACCATTCTTATTCGTTTCTGAGTGAAAGTAAACTGTCTTTCAACATATACATTTTCTGAGAGAAATATTATAGATTGCTATTACCTCTGGCTCAATTTTCCGACCCTTTCAATTTCTTTTAGAACTCTTTTAACTTTTATGCCTAGAATATTGGACTAAGAAGTCTAGCTTTTGATTCTACTTCTGTCACTAATTGATAGAAAAATAAAAGTAAAATTAATTTTTCTAAAAATGTTCTGGGAAAATTTAAAAATAATATTTGAAGCTTGTTGAATTTTTTGATAAGTGGTCTTTTCTTTCTTTTCTTTTTTTAAAATATATTTTATTGAGTTTTTACAGAGAGGAAGGGAGAGAGATAGAGAGTTAGAAACATCAATGAGAGAGAAACATCAATCAGCTGCCTCCTGCACACCCCCTACGGGGGATGTGTCCACAACCCAGGTACATGCCCTTGACCAGAATCGAACCTGGGACCTTTCAGTCCACAGGCCGACACTCTATCCACTGAGCCAAACTGTTTAGGAATAAGTGGTCTTTTCTAATAGTAAGTCTATTAATATATTTTTTACTCCTATATTGGAGGAATTTTAGGTATTAATGTGGCATCTTGACACTTAATAACCTAGGCAGCTTCTTGATGCTACACATGGGTGTATAAATTATTCTGGCTGGTCTCAGAATTATGGAATCCTGGATATATCAAGATTAGAACCTAAAGTCATCTCTTTTTAGAACCAGTGGAATCAGAATCAAGCTATTACCAAGACAACAGAAGGCCTACCTAATATATATATATTGAAACCAGGTTGATCAGATGCTAATAAAGCAGTATCTATTTTTCCATATCCTTTTGAGTTATATGTACTTTGTCATTTCCTCCTCACTTTGAATTTGATAAGGAATGATATGAGTCATCTTCAATGTATCTTTATCTTATACTAGAGGCCAGGTGCACAAAATTTGTGCACTCAGGGGCGGGGGCCCTCAGCCTGGCCTGCACCCTCTCGCAGTCCGGGAGCCCTCGGGGATGTCCAACTGCCATGGAGGCGGGATAGGCTCCAGCCACTGCCGCTGCGCTCACCAATCATGAGCCCAGCTTCTGGGTGAGCAGCGCTTCCCCTGTGAGAGTGCATTGACCACCAGGGGGCATCTCCTGCATTGAGTGCCTGCCCCCTGGTGGTCAGTGCACATCATAGCAATTGGTCATTCCACTTTTGGGTCGATTTGCATATTAGCCTTTTATTATATAGGATTCTCGACCAGTTGAACTGGTATTTTAAAAATGGGATTTTTAAAAAATGTATGTGGACTTTTATTTTTTAAATTGATTTAAGAGAGGGAGGGAGAGAGAGAGAGAAAAAAAGATCATTTTGTTGTTCCACTTAGAGAGAGAGAGAGAAAGAGAGAGAGATCGATTTGTTGTTCCACTTACACATTCTGTATGTGCCCTGACTAGGGATCGATCCTGCAACCTTGGCATATCAGTATGATGCTCTAACCAACTGAGCTAGCTGGCCAGGGCTTGAAAATAGGGGGACCCTTTCCCCCTCTCCACGTGGGAGTCCATTCTGTGGGACTCTTTCCCCCTCCCCATGTGGGAGTCTGTACTTGTTCTTCAATAAATCTCCACCTTTGCTATACCATCTTCTGTCCGTGGATTCACTCTTCGACTCTGGCAGACAAAGAATCCGGGATCCAGTCCAAAAATTCCATATCATAAATGACACAGGTCAGTAAGCCAGGACAAGTGGGATAGGGAAACTGTGATGGTTAAATAGCAGTTTGGAGCCATCTAGTAAATCCTATCTCCCCAAAACCAAGGACACTTAAGAGTAAATGATTTGCCCTAACCAGTTTGGCTCAGTGGATAGAGCGTCAGCCTGTGGACTGAAGGATCCCAGGTTCGATTTCAGTCAAGGGCAACAACCATGGTTGGGGGCTCAATCCCCGGTGTGGAGCGTGCAGGAGGCAAAGGCAACCAATCAATGATTCTCTCTTAACATTGATATTTCTAACTCTCTTCCTCCCTTCCTCTCTGAAATCAATAAAAATATATTTTTTTAAAAAGAAAGTAGGATATTCTTTCAAATAATTTTATAGTAATTTTTATCATTTATTCTTCTAGCTTTATTAGAACAATATAAAATATTGTCCTACATCGATGTATTTATACTTTTTCTTTTTTACCTTTTTCACCTGCATTTTTATTGATCTGATATCCTATGCCTACCTGCTTTTTAATCATTTAATTTTAATTCTCATAAAATTAATGTAGGTATATGTAAAATGTATAGAATCAGTCAGAAGACTACATTTTTATAATTACTAGTAAGTCCTTTTACAAACTACGGAATTATTCTTGGACACAGAATTATAATTTTTTTTATAACAAGGAGGGACTGCAAGTATCTTGTCCAGCCTCATCTTACAGATAGTTTAAAGCAGGCAAGTTTGGAATTTTAGAATAATTCTTTATTTTGTATCTTTTTGAAATAGGATGTGAGCTGCAATGAAATTCAAACAATACCTTCTCAAATTGGTAATTTGGAGGCCTTGAGAGACCTCAACCTCAGAAGAAATCACTTAGTACGTTTGCCAGAAGGTAAGAAACTGTGAAATAATTGTTTTATTATTATTTGTCTTTTTATTTTAAAGATAACTGAGACTGATGGGCATAAGACAAAAATGTATGGAGTTACGGCCAATGTTTGAGATGTAATGGTTGACTTAATATGTTATCTCTTCCATTGTGAATTTTATTTTTTTTTCAACATTTTTATTTCTTTATTTTGAAAAATTTAAAGAAATATAGAAAACTATAAACATACCTGTACCCACCACCCAGAAATAAAAGGTGTTAGTTTTGTTACATATGCTTTGTATTTTTTTGAAATAAATTTAACTCTTAGTATTTATAGTAAAAGTCACATTCTATATATATGCATACATACACAAAATACTTAATTTCTTACAACAGTTCTATCAACTTGCAACCATTTCTCATTTTACAGTAAAGTAATGATCTGATGGATTCACTGGTCCATTGTCACATTCTATCAAGTGACTAAACTAGGAATCTTTGATTATGAGGTTCTATACTCCCACTCTAGCTTGATTTTTTTAAAAATTAAATCTTTATTATTCAGATTATTACAGTTGTTCCTCTTTTTTCCCCCCATAGCTCCCTTCCACCCAGTTCCCACCTCACTCCCTACCATTACCCGCCCCCTCCACTGTCCTCATCCATAGATGTATGATTTTTGTCCAGTCTCTTCCCGCATCCCCCAAACCCCTTTCCCCCTGAGAATTGTCAGTCCACTCCCTTTCTATGCCCCTGATTCTATTATATTCACCAGATTATTATGTTCATCAGATTTTTTATTCACTTGATTTTTAGATTCACTTGTTGATAGATATGTATTTGTTGTTCATAATTTTTATCTTTACCTTCTTCCTCTTCTTAAAGAATACCTTTCAGCATTTCATATAATACTGGTTTGGCGGTGATGAACTCCTTTAGCTTTTTCTTATCTGTGAAGCTCTTTATCTGACCTTCAGTTCTGAATGATAACTTTGCTGGGTAGAAAAATCTTGGTTATAGGTTCTTGCTATTCATCACTTTGAATATTTCTTGCCATTCCCTTCTGGCCTGCATGGTTTCTGTTGAGAAATCAGCTGACAATCATATGGGTACTCCATTGTAGGTAATTAACTGTTTTTCTCTTGCTGCTTTTAACCTTTTGCACTCAGATGTCAAGTGTGACGACACAGTTAGCATTAGAATAAAGGAATCGAGAAAAAAGCAAGCGAGTGCAAAGGGTTAATATTCTCTCTTTGTCTTTTGCTCTTGGCATTTTAATTATGATGTGTCTTGGTGTGGTCCTCTTTGGATTCCTTTTGTTTGGGGTTCTGTGCACTTCCTGGACTTGTAAGTCTATTTCTTTCACCAGGTGGGGGAAGTTTTCTGTCATTATTTCTTCAAATAGGTTTTTAGTATTTTTCTCTCTCTCTTCTTCTGGCACCCCCGTAATTCTGATGTTGGTACGCTTGAAGTTGTCCCAGAGGCTCCTTACACTATCTTTATATTTTTGGATTCTTTTTTCTTTTTGCTTTTCCAGTTGGGTGTTTTTTGCTTCTTCGTATTTCAAATCTTTGACTTTATTCTTGGGATCCTCTAGTCTGCTGTTGGATCTCTGTATATTATTTTTTATTTCAGTCAGGGTATGCTTAATTTCTAGTTGGTCCTTTTTCATATCCTCAAGGGTCTCACTAAATTTATCGACCTCCAGGCCAATTGTGTCATGGGTTTTTTTAATGGGTCTTGGTTCTGTTCCTACATTATGGAAACCCGTGTATCTCTAACTTGTTCTTTATACAGACTATCATCTAATCCCTTTGTTATCCCCATCTTTCTATGGTATCAGGCCTTCAACTTTCTGTAGCTCTGTGAGGAGTCAAACAGCTTGCTTTTCATTAGTATTCCTGTCTGTAGCATCTAGATTTCATTTTATACCACTTTGCTATATCACTTAATCACTAAGAAAAAGTGGAAGTAAATACTTATATTAAATCCACTATATTTAGCTAGAAGCTCCTGTCAAAATTGTCTTGTTTTGAAGTATCATTAATTGTTCATTTCCATTTTATCTCTTTGCAGAGCTGGCAGAGTTGCCTTTGATACGGTTAGACTTCTCCTGCAATAAAATTACAACAATCCCTGTTTGTTATCGGAACCTCAAGCACCTACAGATGATTTCCCTAGATAACAATCCATTACAGTGTCCTCCTGCACAGGTAAACCATCGTTTATTTGAAGTATGTTATGAACTTTTTTGCAAGAATGAAACTTTATGCATTTGTTATATGCATTTGTCTTTCTGTTGGAAATTAAGTTCTTTTAAAATAAATGCACACACTTATGTATTTATTAGAAGCCTTGACTAAATAGTGTGGAAGATAGGTACAGTGTCCAGAAGTGTTTTTTCCTTTCATTAAATTGATCTTCTAAAAAACTTGTGGGCCCTAACCGGTTTGGCTCAGTGGATAGAGCATCGGCTTTCGGATTGAAAGGTCCCAGGTTCGATTCCAGTCAAGGGCATGTACCTTGGTTGCGGGCACATCCCCAGTAGGAGGTGTGCAGGAGGCAGCTGATCGATGTTTCTCTCTCATCGATGTTTCTAACTCTTTCTCTCCCTTCCTCTCTGTAAAAAATCAATAAAATATATATTTTTAAAAATTTAAAAAAATACTTGTGGGAGTCTTTCATAAAGTTTTTTCTAATAAAATTTGAGTTAATTTTTTTTCTGGTAAAATTTGAATGTGCACAATGTAAATGCTAGAGACAAATAAAAATTCTTAGCTTTCAGAACTAATGACTATCAGTGCATCTTTTCTTACCAGTGTTATTGTACCTTTCCGTTTTCTAAAATCTTAAATTCCTTTATTTATTTAGTTTGGTCATTTGCTTAGCAATGACTGAAATGAGTCTATTTTAAATAAAGTAATTATGGGTAGTGTTACATATAGATTCTAAACATCGTACAATCTAAAAAATATTTACCAACCTGTAGCTTTTTTTACTTTATAATCAGCTGATGGTACCAGCCTCTGTCTAGCAACTATAAAACTTTATGAGTAAACATCATAACTATAGAAGGGTCTCATAATCCTAAAGAATAGGTGTTTTGACTTCTGGGACAGAAGCCAACAGGTAGCAACAGAAATATACTGTATATATAGCTTTAATATTTAAACATTTCCTGCTTTTCTTTCTGACAGAATGTACAATGGAGAACATAATAGTACATGATTGTTGGATTACTAAAAGCAAAAGTTGCTAATATAATTCATGTGGGAGCAATGCTTTAAATTCCTGACAGTGCCTAACTAATAATAAGTTTACTTGATATTCTGTTTGTAATCATAAATTATTTTATATGTTACTGAGACTTATTAGTATCTAGAAAATAGAACCTATATTTATATCATTTAAATGCCTAAAATAACAAATAATATAATTTGTTAAAATGAGTGTTAGATTTTTAGTATTTGTACTTAATAGAAATGCCTTCTGTTTCCAATATACATTAAGTAAAAAGCTGATTGTGATTAAAAAAGGGACACATTTCAGATGAGTAACAATTTGATTGCATGTGTGTGTTACTTTATTTAGATATGCATAAAAGGCAAAATTCACATATTTAAGTACCTGAACATACAAGCTTGTAAGATTGCTCCAGATCTGCCAGATTATGATAGGAGACCCTTGGGTTTTGGCTCCTGGTAAGTATGTTCTTTTTATTATTATTATTGTCATATTCCATCTCACAAGAAATAATATACACTAGACCCTTAAATCTGCCTGAATGTTTGACTATAAGGAAATGACCTATTTTGACACTATTTTTCTCAGAATACTTATATTCAGTAAAATGTTGATTAGTTAGATATGGCAAAGCGTAGCTCTAATCATGGTTTCTCAATCTCAACACTGTTCGTTATTTTGAACCAGATAATTCTTTGTTGCGAGGAGCTGTCCTGTATGTACATTGGAAGATATTTAGCAGTATCCCTGGCTTCTATCATACTCTCCCAGTATGACAAACAAAAATGTCTCAAGACATTGCCAAATACCCCTGGGGGGGCACGGGAGGGTAGAGGGGTCTGTAATTGAAAACCACTGGTCTGAGTGATTTGAATATTAACCTAGCTCTGCTCTTAACTAGCTCTGTGATTTAGGCAAATCTCTCAAACTTTTTGTGCTTCATTTTTCCTATAGGGAGTGAAGAGATTGGATTTGATGACTATTGATGTCACTTTGGGATCTAAAAAATCAATTAAAGAAAAGATGTACTAAAAATAAAAGTAGCTTTTATTTTATATATACTAATTGATTTTCTCCCTTGGAGTTAGTAATTCTTGCTACAATAAACTTTTCCCCTCGTGAAATAACAGAATAGGAACATTAAACTGCTACTCTACCTTTGAGATTTGAGTGTAAGACAATTAATAGTGCGTCCTGGTAGCTATATGTGAGGGTATGCCTAAAGACACTAAGGAGGAAGCATCGGCACCTATATGAATAACAAGCTTTAGCTAAGGGCTGCAGTGCTAATTGTAGACCGTGTGATTCTGTCTTTTGTCTTAGCCCAATTTTTTTTTTTACTATAGCGATCATCATCAGATTACTTTAAAAACATACATAAAAAGCAACAACAACAACCCAACAAGAGACTTGTGTGTTTCTAAGAGATAAAAGAAACCTTGGATCAATGGAGAAACCTTTCCTAAATGCAGAGTCTAGATAGCATAAATATGTCATGTCTCTCCAAAGGAGTTATGATACTTTATTTGTAATGGTTTCACAATGTGCTAGAAAATTTAAAATATACATATATGTATACTAGAGGCCTGGTGCATGAAATTTGTGCACGGATCGGGTCCCTAGGCCTGGCCGGCCATCAGGGCTGGGCCTATTGGGGCCTGCTGGCCAGGGGCAGGGACAGGGTGTGGGAGGTTGGCCGCCGGCCCCAAGAAAGGAGCCAGCCCTCGGCCCCCCTGGGAAAGGGGCCACATCCGCCGCTACCCACCCCCGTTCCCCATCCCAGTCCAGGGCCTGGAGAGGAGGCTATGGTCGCCAGGCCAGGCACTGATGCCGCAACCCTGCCACCACATGGTTCCCTGCCTCCCCCACTCCTCCTCCTCTCGCCGCCATGCTGCCACCAGGGCCTGCCGGCCAGCGGGGAGGGACAGGGCATGGGAGGGTTGGCTGCTGGTCCCCCTGAGAAAGGGGTTGTGTCCGCCGCCACCCCCCCCCCCCCCCCCGGTTCCCCATCCCAGCCTGGGGCCTGGCCCCAATCGGGTGATCAAGGCCTGCCGGCCGGGGGGAGGGACCACAGGAGGTTGGCCAGCCGGGTGGGAAGGACCGTGGGAGGTTGGCTGGCCAGGGAGGTTGGCTGTGGGAGTGCACTGACCACCAGAGGGCAGCTCCTGTGTTGAGCGCCTGCCCCCTGGTGGTCAGTGCACATCATAGCTACCGGTCGTTCCTGTCATTCTGGTTGTTCCAGGCACTTAGGCTTTTGTATATATAGATAGATAATTTATATATTTACATATACATAAAATATTTCCTTGAACTCCTCATGCACCAGTGAATGAGATATTATACCTTCATATCTTTCTCACTGGGGTACAGATTAGTGAAATTGCATTGTAATTTATTCAAAGTGCCGTCATGGAGTCAGAATGTTTTGGTTCTAGCTGTGAATCTCCGTACTATTGGGCAGTTCACTTAACTTCGTTGAACCCCCGTTTCTTTAATATGATCTTTACCCTCTTTATACTCTCACAGTAGTTCTGAGGATCAAATGACCTGTGTGTGAAAGTGTTTTACTGACCATAAAGCCTTATACAAATATTAGGCATTGTAGTTACTAGCTATCTACTGTGATATAGAAAGAGTTTAGTTCTAAAAGAGTCCTGTCTTGCTAAAGAGAATTGTTATTAATCCTGTAGCTCTTCAGGTATTCAATACAAATTAGATGCTGTGATAGTATTAGTCCTTAGATGCAGCTTTCTTACTACTTTTATGTAACATAAAAGCAACACACAATTTTCCTTAAATCGTTTTATGAAGGTCACAAATGTTTTACTCATTTCCAGAGGTAAATGCTTCCAACTCCTTTAGCAATTGGCACTATTGTGATAATGCTTTCATTTTATACAGTGGCACACATATTTTTCAGTAGTGATCTATAGTGACCTATGCTTTTTTGCTGAGGTGATTTTAAGCTGATATATTTCTTTATGATGATGGCAGTGAAACAAACCTAAAGAAAGACTAAGCTGCTGGTAAGAAAAGTCCTGCATCTATAACCCCAGTAATGGAATTCTCTACAACAAGCCTGAGCTTGTGAAAGCAGTGACCATCATATTTGTATTCTTAGCACTTAGAACATTGCCTAGCATTCAGTAAGTGTGTGATGAACTAAACTCAGACGAAGCAGATTTGGTGACTTGTTATAACAGGAAATGTTCTTTCTTAAGGGTGCATTCTTCACAGATTGATAACTTTTATTTAATGCTTTGTGGCAACCAGGCGTTGTGTAAGGCTCTAACTTATATTTTCTCAATTAATCTTTATAGCAGCTCTCTGAGGTAGATGTTAACCTTTTTCTATTTGAAACTTATGAGAAAACAGAAGTTGAGAGAAGTTAAACAAGTTAAAGTCATACAGCTGGTAAATTATGGTGCCAAGATGTTGGGCCAGATCTGTTAAACTATGTTTGAAACTCTTCACTGCATTACACTGATTTCATAGTTCATCATCCTGCTACAGAGGTCACTTATGCGTTTGAATCTAGGTAGTTTATTAGGGAGACTGGACTTTCTGACAGCATAGCTGGAGCCTGGCAGAACTCTGTCTGGCCCCCTGAAGGCCAAAATTAAGTATAGGATAACTATCTGTCTTGATTTGTGTGTAACTAAGGGGATTTCTGGGACATAGAACTTTTAGGGCTAAAACCAGGAAAATACTGACCAAACCTGGAAAATTGGTAAACTGGTATGTCTCACTGTAATTTTACCAGTTTAATCTCTGAGCCAGAGCGAATATGTACAGAAGCTAGAGGTAACTGAATAAAACAATAAAATAGCTTAATGCAAATATTCTCTTAATTTTCTTTACTTTTTGGTTTTTTAATATTTTTTTATTGATTTCAGAGAGGAAGAGAGAGGGAGAAAGAGCTAGAAACATCAATGATGAGAGAGAATCACTGATCAGCTGCCTCCTGCATGCCCTCCACTGGGGATGGAGCCTGCGACCCAGGCATGTGCCCTGACTGGGAATCGAACCATGATCTCCTGGTTCATGGGTTGATACTCATCCATGAGCCACACCAGCTGGGCTCCTTTTTTTTTTTTTTTAAATTTCTTTATTGATTAAGGTGTCACATATTTGTCCTCATCTCCCCATTCCCATCCCACACCCCTCCCCATGGATGCCCCAACCCCCTGTTGAACTTAACCATTGGTTAGGCTCATATGCATGCACACAAGTCCTTTGGTTGATCTCTCCCCCCTTCCCCCACCCTCCCCTATCCTCCCTCTGAGGCCTGATAGTCCGATCGATGCCTCCTTGTTTCTGGTTCTGTTCTTGTTCATCAGTCTATGTTGTTCATCATTTCCCCTAGATGAGCGAGATCATGTGTCACTAGAGATATACTTATATGAACTGAATGTGAGATGAGCAATAATAGTTATGCTTACAGGCAAATGAATCAATCTGTAGTGAGTTTCTTTCTGGACCAACAGTTCTTTTGAGACCCAATATCAATGTCCAGCAGTTCCTTATGTGTACATGTCGGCACTGACCCCTCAGCTCTGGATGGTGGACAAATGGTGGTAATGCAAGTTCGATTCCCTCTGGTTGGGTCTCGGCCGGACCCAGGGGCACGGCTTCATCCAGACCCAGGGGGTGCGTGGCCTCACCCGGACCCAGGGGGTGCGTGGCCTCACCCGGACCCAGGGGGTGCGTGGCCTCACCTGGACCCAGGTGCGCGCGGCTTCCCCCGGACCCGGGACCCAGCCTCACCCGGATCCAGGGGCACATGGCCTCACCTGGACCCGGGATCCGGCTTCACCTGGACCCAGGGGCGCATGGCCTCACCCGGACCCAGGGGCGCGTGGCCTCTCCCAGACCCAGGGGCGCGTGGCCTCACCCGGACCTAGGTGTGTGCGGCCTCACCTGGACCCGGAACCCAGCCTCCCCCGGATCCAGGGGCATACGGCCTCACCCGGACCCGGGATCCAGCTTCACCCGGACCCAGGGGCACGTGGCCTTACCCGAACCCAGGGGTGCGTGGCCTTGGGCTCCCTTTTGTTTTTTTATTCATCACTGGAGAATATGGTTATTAATTTGAGAGAGAGAGAAAAACATAGAACAGTTGCCTCCCATACATACCTTGACCGGGTACTGAACCTGCAGCCTTTTGGTGTACAGGATGAGCCACCTGGACAGGACTCTATTAATTTTTTGTTGACCACTGAAAAATGTATCTGAGCCACCTGGCCAGGACTCTCTTAATTTTATATTGACCACTGAAAAATGTCACAGTAAAATTAGGCTTATTTTGGTTGGCCACTTGTTAGAAAATACATTACAGTATATAAACAGTATCCTCTAGAGCTCTGAATATCTTTAGTTGGAAAACTTACATAATATTAAAAAGTATTTTTCAGTAAATCTTCAAATATACATATTTCTTTTGGCAGCTGCAGAAAAGAGTATTTTAAGTGTGGCTTAAATGTATATATATATCACAATGTGGCTTAAATGTATATATATATCACTTAAATGTATATATATATATATCACAAATGTATAAATGTGTATGTGTGTGTGTGTGTGTGTGTGTGTGTGTATGTATATGTATGTATGTATGTGTGTGTGTGTGTGTGTGTGTGTGTGTGTGTGTATATATATATATATATATATATATATATATATATATATTCACAAATTTGTGCCCAGGTGGGGGCCGGCCAGGGGGAGGACCGTGGGCAGTTGGCTGGCCGGTCCCGCCCCCTGGTCGAACTCCCGGTCAAACTCCTGGTCGAGGGGACAATTTGCATATTAGCCTTTTATTATATAGGATTAGAAAGCTTTTAAAATTAGGCACCTTGGCTTGACTTTGCCATGATAAAACACCTGTTTTTAAGATCTGGACTCTAAAACAAGCGTAAGAAAAAAGGGGGGAAAAGCACAAGAACAGATGTGTCATGTAGTTGATATACATAATACATTCTGCTTAAACAACTGGGATATCTAGATGAAGGACAAATGATGTTCATTGTATTATCCTCCCAACTCAGATAGGTATAAGTTTTTTCAAAATAAAAAGTTGGGAGAAATTAACTGCTTTTCTTGTAGAAAAGTAATTTTAGAATTATACTGAAAGAATTTTTGGTTAAAGTTTTGTGGAGGAAGGTAGGAAAATGAGGAAGGTACCTATATTTGTTGGATCTTTAGAATCAGTACATTTAGTACATTGGACAGATAGGTCTATATGTTACCACATGCAAAGTAAGATCTTTAGCAATAAAATAATTGACAAGTTATAAAAACTGTTTTACATTCACTAGGAGCTTTGCTGCTTTGGTTTTTACTTGACAAAGATTTATTTTACTACTAGTAGCCCATTTGCAGGATTCAATCCTGCAAGTGGCCGCTTCGGCCGTGTGCACTGCCGCTGCCGCAGCCGTTGTGGCCGCACCCACGCGCCGCTGTTGCCCGCCCCGCTCAGCCGCACCCTGCCGCGCCGCGCCCCGCCCCGGCAATAAAAATGGCAATAAATACATATCTATGAACAATTGAATCTAAAAGTCAAAATAAATAAGCAAGGCATCTAATGAACAAAATAAACTGATGAGTAAAATAGAACCAGCGGCATGGAAACATGGAACAGACTGATGAATCTCAGAGGGGAGGGGGGTGGGGGTGGGGTGGCAGGAAGAGATCAACTAAAGAATTTATATACATACTAGAGGCCTGGTGCATGGATTTGTGCACCGGTGGGGTCCCTTGGTGTGGTCTGTGGGGATCGAGCTGAAACTGGCAGTCCAACACCACCTGCTGTTTCTGCCTGCTGCTCCAGCTCATCCCAGCCCCACTGCACGTGCCGCAGGCTTGCACCCAGTCAGTCCTGATCAGGAGAGGCTCACGCTGCCACAGTGGTGCTCGCCAGCCATGAACCCTGCCCCTGGTGCCCGTTGGTCAGCTGAGCGGCAGTCCCACTGTGGTAGTGCACTGACCACCAGGGGGGCAGCTCCTGCGATGAGTATCTGCCCCATGGTGGTCAGTGTGCTTCATAGCGATCAGTAAACTGGTTGTTCGGTTACTTAGGCTTTTATATATATATAGATATGCATTACCTATGGACACAGACAATAGGGTGGTGAAAGCCTGGGGCAAGGCGGGAACCAGGTTGGGGGGGGGGGCAATGGATAGAAAAAAGGGGGACATCTATAATACTCTCAACAATAAAGATTTTTTTAAAAGATCATTGATCTTACATTTTAAAATGGGCAAAAGAGCCTGGTTGGTGTGGCTCAGTGGTTGAGCATGGACCCATGAACCAAGAGGTCCCTGGTTCAGTTCCCAGTCAGGGCACATGCTAGGGTTGCGGGCTCGATCCCCATGCAGGAGGCAGCTGATGGATATCTCTCTCTCATTGATGTTCCTCTTTATATATCCCTCTCCCTCTCTAAAATCAGTAAAAATGTGTTTAAAAAGAACAATAAAATGGGCAAAAGATTTAAACATTTCACAAAAGAAGATAAATAATGACCAATAACCACACAAGAAGATACTCAGTATCACTAGTCATGAGAAAAATACAAATTAAAACCATAATGAGATAATACTTCACCTCCACCAGAACACCTGAAATTAAAGACTGACAATACAAATGTTTGCAGCTTGAACTCATATAATTTGTTGGTGAGACTGCAAAATGATATAGTTCCTTTTGAAAACAGATTAGCAGGGTGTTGATGTTTTTTAAGTTAAACCTACACTTACCATATTATTCATTCATTCATTCACTCCAGGATATTAAAAACATCAATATTTTCACTGTCATGATGCTGAATTTTTAAAAAGTACATATAATTTCATTTTTATGAGTTCTACAATAAGATAAACTAATTGTATTATTTTTCTACTACTGCCATAACAACCAACCAAAATTTCAGAGGCTTAAACAAGACAAATTAATTATCATACAGTTCTGTAGGTCAGAAGTCTAACTATTGGTCTCCTTGGGATACTGGCAAAGCTGCATTTTCTTCTGTAGGCTCTCAGTAGGATGCATGTTCTTGCCTTTTTGAATGTTTAGAGGCTGTCTGCATTCCTGGCTCTTGGTCCCCTTTCTCCATCTTCAAACCAGCATTACACCACTATGACCTCCTCTGCCTCCCTCTTCAACTTTTAAGGACCCTTGTGATCCCAGTGAAAACGCTTTCCGATAATTCAAGATAATCTTCCTATTTTTTTAAAATATATTTTATTGACTTTTTACAGAGAGGAAAGGAGAGGGACAGAGAGCTAGAAACATCGATGAGAGAGAAACATCGACCAGCTGCCTCCTGCACACCCCCCACCGGGGATGTGCCCGCAACCAATGTACATGCCCTTGACCGGAATCGAACCTGGGACCTTTCAGTCCGCCGACCGACTCTCTATCCACTGAGCCAAACCGGTTTCGGCTAATCTTCCTATTTTAAGGTCAACCAATTAGCAACCATATTTCTATCTGTAACTGTAATTCCCCTTTGCCATGTAAAGTACAGGTTCTAAGGATAAAGTCTTGGGCATCTTTGCAGACCATTAATGTAAGGTGAAAAAAATCAAAATGGTGATTGCACACAGTGGTGGGGTGAGAAAAATTGACTGGGAAGGGATGGATGTGTGGCAATTTTCTGGCAAAATAGAAATATCCTATATCATGATAGAGGTATATGTTATTATAAAGATGTATTTATTTGTCAAAAGTGCACAGCAATGTTGAGTGTATTACAATGTATGTAAGAGTACTATTAAAAGTAAAAACAAATGACAGGGGCATTGGAAATGGATGGAGGAATAGATGAAACAAGGATGGCAGGATGTTATTTTTGAAGCTGGTAACAAGTACCTGGGAGCTCATTATTCTGTTTACTCTGTTTTAATTTGGAATTTTTCATATTAAAAAATTAAAAGAATGTTCATTTAGTTCTAAATAGTTAAATCCCTAAAAGCCATGAAAATGTTTATTTGTAAAATTGAATCTGATTTATTTCAAATGTTAATTTTAAAATATCAGACTTTGCAGTAATAACTAACGTCTCTTTTTGGCAGCCACGAAGAACTATACTCAGGTCGCCCTTATGGAGCCCTTGATTCAGGTTTCAATAGTGTTGACAGTGGTGATAAGAGATGGTCAGGGAATGAAGTAAGTGTTTATTCTGTTCTGCATGTTATAACTCCTGATTAAGAGAAAATCAAATGATGAAAATGAAAAGTTTCTTAGTTGGGTTCAATTTCTCATTACATAAAATATACAGAAAAACCAAAGGAAGGATATAAATTCCATATAATCATACCATCCAAAAATTGTTTCTTTCTTTTTACCATGTGTGTTTTACATGTTTGTTACCTCAATGTCTTGTATAAATAGTTTTATATCCTAGAAACCTAAGCAAGAACTGAGCCAGTTACAACTGATGGGTAAAGAAATGGGAACCTTAGTAAAGAATATCCACATACTCAAGATAAATGACTCTCTTAGCCAATTATATCTCTTTTGTTTAGTTATTAGTACTATATTTTCTCTTTTTATAAATTACTAAAGTATAATATTTTAGCTACAGATTGGGTTAAGTGATTAAGTACTATTTATAACATCATTTCATTGGGAGTCCAAACCAAGTTAATTTTAGGTGTGCAATGATTTGTAAAATTACTTCTGTATTTATATGTGAGTGAGTATGTACATAATTTTGGCTCTATCCATATCCTCCTATATAATAAAAGCCTAGTATGCTAAGTGTCCAGTTGTCCATTCAACCAATCAAAGCATAATATGCTAATGATATGCTAAGGCTGCTCAACCGCCCGCTATGACATACACTGACCACCAGGGGGCAGATGCTCCAACAGGTAGGTTAGTTTGCTGCTGGGTCCAGACGATCTGGACTGAGTGAGACGGGCCGGACACGCCCTGGAGCCCTCCCACAGCCCCTCCCCAGGTGGCCAACCTCCCGCATCCCTCCCCAGCTCCAATCGTGCACTGGTGGGGTCCCTTAGCCTGGCCTGTGCCCTCTTGCAATCCAGGACCCTCAGGGGATGTCGGAGAGCCAGTTTTGGCCTGATCCCGCTCAACACAGGAGCTGCCCCCTAGTGGTCAGTGCACTCCCACATGGGGAATGCCGCTCAGCCAGAAGCCGGGCTCAGAGCTGGTGAGTGCAGCGGCAGTGGCGGGGACCTCTCCCGCCTCTGCGGCAGTCGGACATCCCCCGAGGGCTCCCAGACTGCGAGAGGGCGCAGGCCGGGCTCAGGGACCGCCCCTCGTCCCACAAGTGCATGAATTTCGTGCACCGGGCCTCTAGTAGATACATATATGTAAATACTTTAAGTTCATGTACATATGTATACAGGATGGGGCAAATGTAGGTTTACAGTTGTGAGTACACCAAACACAGAGTTTATACTACTACTAGAGGCCCGGTGCACGGATTTGTGCACCGGTGGCATCCCTTGGCCTGGCCTGTGCCTTCTCGCAATCCGGGACCCATTGGGGGATATTGGACTGCTGATTTCGGCCCAATCCCCGCAGGCCAGGCCAACGGACCCCACTGGTGCATGAACCTGTGCACCAGGCCTCTAGTATGCATATAAGATCTTTGATTAATCTCGCCCTCCCCCTTTCCCTCTGAGATTCATCAGTCTGTTCCATGTTTCCATGCCTGTGCGTTGAGCATCTGCCCCCTGGTGGTCAGTGCGCGTTATAGCTACCAGTCAAACAGTTGAATGGTCGCTTAGGCTTTTATATAGAGAGATTATTTATTAATTATTGAGTTATTTTCCATATGATCAACTATAAACCTACTTTTGCCCCACCCTTTATTTATAGTCATACATACCCTTCTATATCACCCGAGGATATGTTTTTTATAGATCTGAGAGACAGAGAGAGAAACATTGATCTGAGAGAGAACCCAGGGATGGGACCCTCAACCTCAGTATATGCCCTGACCAGGAATCTAACCCGCAACCTTTTGGTATATGGGATGATGCTCCAACCAGCTGAGCCACCCAGCCAAGGCCATTTTAATCATTCCTAAGTGTGCATTTTAATGGCATCAGGTACATTCACATTGTTGAGAAACTTTCACCACTATGCATATCCAGAACTTTTTGGGTATTTTTTTTCTTAAATATACATTTTAGTGAGTTTATATTATATCCATGCTTTTAAATACTTGGTAACCTAAAGTGTAGAATGATATTTTTTAATATTTCTGCTAATTTTTTAAGCCTACAGATGAATTTACAGATCTACCTCTTCGAGTAGCAGAAATTACTAAAGAACAAAGACTACGAAGAGAAAACCAGTACCAAGAGAATCGCGGCAGTGTAGTAGTAGCAAATGGAGGTAAATATAATTCCTGATGACATTTGAAGTCTTTATAATTATTCTAAAAAATGGTCTTTTTCACACCTACTCCTTTGGTTTGTGTATCTATAGTTTCTTCAACTCTTCTTTTAAAGACATTCTCTTATATGATTGGGGAAAAAATGTTTTCTGTTGGGATTAAATTTCAATTTCTCTGTATTTTCAGGCTTTCAGTTAAAATACGGTGCTTCTCTCTTATCTTTATTTTGGGAGGAAAATATTAATGACAGTTTATCTGGATTAGATTTTTGTTAATCTTAATTTAACCAGAATCTTCTTTTGAAGTATTAGTCTCCTTTCAAAGATTCTTTTTGTGGTTATTACTTTACCTCTTTTAGGAATTCACCGCTATTCTTCATTACCTTTTCCTTCATCTGGAATTGTGCTCTTCAAGGGCATCTGAATCTGAGTCATCCTTATTCTGATATTTTAATATTTGTGATTTAAAATTTTTTAAATTATATAATTGTTTTTATAGTTCATTAACAGACAGAACTCTTTCTGCTTGTATATCTGTGGCAGACTTGATTTTCTTATTCTACTCAATATTGCTTTAATTTGAATTTTTAAATTTTGAGGGTAAGCCATAAGGGAGAAATGACTTTGATTTTCCAGAAATCCATTGTATTATCTGAGAAGAGGTTTAATCTCTGACTCATTATTTCACTTAAGTGGTTTGCTAACCATTTTATATTCATTTTATATATTTTTTCCTACCATTTTATATTCTTTTTTTACTCCTGTTATTTAGCATTTCATTCATATTTTAGTAGTTTTCTTTTTAATCTTGTATATGTAATAATCTTTCTCATTGATTCATTTAAGCCTTAAAATAATGTCTATATCTGTGCTGTCCAATATAGTAGGCTCTAGCCACATGTGGTTATTGAGAATTTGAAATGTGGCTTTTCTGAATGGAGATGTACTGTAAGTGTATAACAGATTTTTGAAGACTTTGCATGAGGAAAGGAATGTAAAATAATGTTTTATATTAATTACATGTGGTAATGATAATATTTTAGATCTATTGGACAAAATAAAATATATTATTAAAATTAGTCAACTTTTCTTTTTATTTTTAAAAATGTGGCTATTAGTTAATTTAAAATTACATATGTGGTTTACTTTTGTGGCTTACATTCTATTTCTCTTGGAGAGTGTTGGTCAAAATAGTATGAAAAAATGATATTGCATTCTTGGGAAGTAGTAATAAAATGAATTATTTACTTAGTCACACAAGTTGTAACACATTGGGAAAAAAATGCATTTATGTACCTGTTTCTAATGTGGGTGTAGACCTTTTCATCTTTTTACCTATTAATATAACTAGTAACTCAAAATTTATTTTTGTATTAACTTCAGTTATGGATATATTTAGAAATAATTGAATCAGAAAACTGAATTGAGAGGTACACTTCTTAAAACTTACTATTCCCAGAAACTGCAACTTTTAGCCAGCTTACAGAATATCATACAATAATAGCTGGGATTTAATACATGTCTAGAGAAACGATCTTCATAGCAAGTATTTTTTTTTTCTAGCGTGCCATTTTAACTGGATTTTTAAATGGCTACTGCCTTCGCAGTTCACCCAGATTTGGTTCTGATTGGTCAGTTTCTATGCCAGTCAGCGTCAAAAGCTCTGTCTCCTAGGCAGCCATTGGCTCCTCACAGTTCACCCAGATTTGGTTCTGATTGGTTGGTTTCTATGCCAGTCAGCGTCTCCAGGCCTGATCAGAGAGGCAGGGCTGATCAGCAGTCTCCGCGGCTGCTGGCGTGGCCCAGAGAGAAAGAGAGAGGCAAGAGCTGATCAGCAGCTGCCACAGAGGCTGCGGATCAGACCCTGCTTCCCTCTCCAGGCCTGATCCGCAGCCCCCTCAGCAGTCAGTGTTGGGTCGCCGCGCCGGCACTGACTGCAGGACTGACTTGCGGTGTTCAGTCATCCGTTCGGTCGTTTTGGACGTTATGGACCCTGGCTCTTTATATATAGATATAATGATGTGATTTTATACTTTATTTATATACTTTGCCTCACCCCAAAACATTTATAGAATAAAAAATTCCACAAATGATTTTCTTCTATCCACAAACTGCTATAAAATATCTACAATGCTGACCTCTAGAAAATCATTTTTAAATAGAAAATCTTTGTTCTGGTTTTGGACAGCAGTTACAGGAAGGGAAACAGTAGTCAGTATCTATTTCTTTATTTCCAAGTTCACTTTCCTCCAGTCCTTTCTCTTTTCTTTTAAGTTGATTGTGTTAGGTTTTCTGCCTCCCACCTCTTCAAAGAGAGGTATGATTACGCCCCAAATCTAAAACATGGGGAAGAACCTAATAGAATATTTACTGTCCGATGTTTAAAAATTATTCTTTCTGCCCTAACTGGTTTGGCTCAATGGATAGAGCATCGGTCTGTGGACTGAAAGGTCCCAGGATCGATTCCGGTCAAGGGCATGTACCTTGGTTGTGGGCACATTCCCAGTAGGGGGTTGTGCAGGAGGCAGCTGATCGATGTGTCTCTCTCATTGATGTTTCTAACTCTATCCCTTCCTCTCTGTAAAAAATCAATAAAATATATTTAAATAAAAATTATTCTTTCTTTCTTTGTGTCAAAAACTCAGACTGTCTTATTTTAACCAGTAAATAGCTATCCAAGGAAAAAATAAATATTAGAGGTCTGTATTCTAATTCTTATCAATTACTATATGCTTTAGTGAATTAGGACTAAGATTTTTCTGGAGCCTATTTTTGTGAGTGGCCATGGACTAATAATAAAGGCTTACATAATTTAAACTTCTCATTTCTTCCACTTTCAGAATAGAAAATGTTAGGGAAAAGGAAAAAATGCAATGTAATGTCTTTCATTAGCTATCTAATTTGAATGTTTTTTTTCTGATGTGTGTGTGATGTGGACAGTGGAACATGATCTGGATCAAATTGACTACATTGACAGCTGTACTGCAGAGGAAGAAGAGGATGAGGTGAGACAACCCAAGGGCCTGGACTCAGACAGCCTCAGTTCACAGTTTATGGCATATATTGAACAACGGCGAATCTCTCATGAGGTAGTACACATATTTAAGCCTAACTATGTTGCTACCCCCTAGTAAAAATAATTTATGGTAGTATAAATTTCTGTCTATCAGTGATTTGTTGGTTTAGGCCTTATTATTTGTTTTATTATGTTCAGTTCCAGTTTCATTACTGAATTTTTCAGATTCGTTTTTAAAAATCAGACAATAGTCTCAAATAGGGTTTACGTTTATTGTCTAAATAAGACAGATATCAGAATTTTTAAAAAAGAATTTAAAAAGTCCTAAGAGTATTCTATGCCTTTGAAGAAAATGCAAAGGAATGTGATGCTTTTAATTGTTGTTCTTACTGCTTTTTTATTGTTACATATTGACAAATCATAGTTTGATCAGTAACTAAGAATTGAACCAAACCAATGACTTTCGGAGCAACATAGAAACTTAACCATAGAATTTGTATAACCATAAAATTTTGAGCTTAATGATGTTGGAGCTTTTATGCTCAGTCACACAGAATATAAATTGTTTGCCAATAAAATTCTTGGATGTCTCTTATACTGGAGCATTGAGTTGCCTTATAAAACAAACGAGCATTCAGTCCTCTGCAAGAACTATGCCAATTCCCCAAAGGTCTCAAGTAGAAATAGCATTCTTCAATAAATCTTGTCAGCATAATAAAATGGCTCCACTTTAGTTTGTGTGTTGTTAATGTCTGGTGTTGGTCCCAGGTTCTGAGCAGGGGTTATTGAGAAACACTTGGGCCTTTTTGGAGAATGCTGAAATAGAGAATAATCATTTTAAGTGGGACATGTTAGGGAGTGATATTATCATTCTTTTAAAAAATCCTTTGGTTTTCCTATCTGAAGGCTTTTGAACACAGTATTTTTGTTGGTATTCAGAAGGCACTCTTGTATTTATTTATTTATTTTATTTTTTGCACTCTTGTATTTAAAGTTGAATAAAGTTATATAAATCAGAGTCCTGCAGCCCAGAGATATCAGTGTGTTCGAGGTGATTAATGGAACTACTTGTGGTTCAGGTTATAAACGTCCCTGCTAGAGCAACTACTTTATAATAAAGTTATAATCAACAGTGCACACTATAACCTTTTTAAAAAAATATGTATTTATTTATTTTAGAGTGAGAGGAAGGGAGATGAAGAGAGATAGAAACATTGATTAGAGAGAAACATTGATTGGCTACCTTCTGCACTCCTCCATCTGGGGATATACCCTGACTGGGAATCAAACCAGCAACCTCCCAGTGCATGGTTTGACGCTCAACCACTGAGCAACACCAGCTGGGCAACAATGCACACTATAATCTTAAAGGGAATCCTTTTTATTTTCTTAAGGTCTCTTTGATTATTTTATGGTTAATTAGACTGTATAAATGAGGTGTCTAATAAAAGTGATAATGCCTATTACTCTACTGGTGAAAAATTATAGTGCCATTTCTTCAATCCATTATATTGGCCAGTTTGTAATATGTTTTTAATTCTTGCTTCCTATTATGTATGGCAGTCTTTATGTCTGTCATAAGGCTCTTTATGACTTCTGTTTCATAAAGCTTTCTAAAATTTGGCATCTATAAAAATATGATGAAGCAACCCTGGCTGGTGTGGCTCCGTTGATTGAGTGTTGTCCCATACACCAAAACATGGCAGGTTCGGGATCCGGGCACATACCCAGGTTTCAGGTTCGATCCATGGTCGGGGTGCAACCTATTGATGTTTCTTTCTTTCTTTCTCTCTCTCTCTCTCTCTCTCTCTCTCTCTCTCTCTCTCTCTCTCTCTCTCTCAAAGCAGTTTAAAAGAAAAACATTTTTAATGTGATGAAGCAGTATTATTTTAGATGGTTTAATAACCAGTGAAGCCCTAGCCGATTTGGCTCAGTGGATAGAGCGTCAGCCTGCGGACTGAAGGGCCCTGGGTTCGATTCCGGACAAGGGCACATGCCTGGGTTTCGGGCTCAATCCCCAGTAGGGGGTGTGCAGAAGGCAGCCGATCAATGATTCTCTGTCATCATTGATGTTTCTTTCTCTCTCTCCCTTCCTCTCTGAAATCAATAAAAATATGTTTAAAAAAATAATCAGTGAAGTTTTTTTATGTTCTTGAATACTATCTGAAAATGGATTAAGATACTAATCTATTTGAGATTTTAAACACTCTGCTATTACTTGATTTTATTATAAATCTCTCACATATCTAGAAGTATGATAAAATAGGGTATGACTTACAGAATATGACTTTTTAAAATTAAACCAATGTCATATACATTTTTTAAAAATATATTTTATTGATTTTTTACAGAGAGGAAGGTAGAGGGATAGAGAGTTAGAAACATCGATACCAATGCTAACATCTTATCATTCATTTATACCACATGTCCACTATAATTTATATAATACAGTGAGAAGGAAATCTACTTTTTTGAAAATAAAATAAACATTTTTGGATTATGAGTAGTTTTGTTTTTACCAAAGCAGTAAGATAGCCTATAATCCTTTAAACATAAAAATTCACATTTGAAAATTTTGTTATAATATTATAATATTTTTTAGTGTAATATATATATATATATTCCTAAATGTCAAGTTGAATGTGAACTGTGTAATCACAGTGTTCTGGATATATATTTAAATTGATTTATTTCTGCTTTTTTGGTGTAGAGTTCACCAATAAAGCCAGTACCCACAAGGGAGTTTCAAAAAACAGAAGACATAAGAAGATATTCACATCAAAACAGGTTTGAAAAACCAATTCTATTCATTTTTTTCTGTCTTAACACTCAATAAAAAGCATGAAATGATTTTAGTTTTATATAGATCTGTGTATAATGAAGACATTTAGATACCGTGTGTTTTAGACACTGTATTTAGAACTGCGTGATAATGTGCTTTGTGCTCATATAATAGCAAAACAAGTAAAATTGATTTATTGTTTCTAAATTCAGATCACCTAAAGCATTACCTAAACAATTATTTGATTTGAAGATCGTTAATAACAATGAGATTTTTATGGTTATAATCTGGATTTATCCATAAAGAAAGCTAAATGAAATTCTCAGCCTTTGTTTTTTTGCTTCCTCTGTTTTTATGAACTCCTAAAGCAGTAGACTTGGCATGCCTATTCTTAAAACAATAGTATATTTAGTATGTAGACGTGTCATACATAGTTCTTTACTTATGCTTGACAGGATATTATAGTTTAGGGGACTGAGATATAGATGGATAAAGAAAATGGGGAGAGTAATTAAAGAAATTTATAACTTGGCCTTTTATAGTCTCATCAGTCAGTTCATAGTGATTTAGTTAAATTTTGTATCTTTGAAATTTAACTCAAAATGACTTTTTAGTTGCCATGTCTACTTCTACTGAGGGTGTAGTGTTCTAAGATTACAATTCAGGGATTTCCTATTACATTTTCCCACTTTGAATGGACCTAGACTCTATCTCCTGGCCCTGTTAGTTTCTATGTTCATCACAAGTAAAGCTCAATATCTGTAGGATTTTAGTATAAACCCTCAAGGTGAAAGCCAGCTTTTTAGCCCAGTTGCCTTATGTATTGGTTTCTAATGCTTATGTAACAAATTATCACAAATTTAGCAGCTTAAAACACACCCATTTATTATATCACAATTCTGCCGGGTAGAAATCTGTACAGGATTTCCTTGGTTCTTTGCTTTGAGTCTCACAAGGCTGAATCAAGGTATTGCCTGGCCTGGATTCTTATCTGGAGACCCTGGGGGAGAATCCCCTTCCGGAATTATACAGGTTGTTGGCAGATTTCATTTCCGTGCAGTTGCAGACTAAGGTCCCATTACCTGGTTGGCTATCAGCTGCGAGTCATTTTCAGCTTCTAGAGTCCACCCACATTTCTTAGTTCATGGCTCCTTCTATATCCAGCCAGCAGTGATGGACCAAATCCTTCTCACCTTTTTAATCTCTCTGATTTCCCTTTCTGCTGCATCTCACAAACTATGTTGCCTTCCTCTTCTTTTATGGGTCCATGTGATTATATTTGGCCCACATGGGTAATCTCCCCATTTTAGGTCAGCTGATAAGTAACTTTAATTTCATCTGCAAAGTCCTTTCGATGTGCAATGTGTTCACTGGAATAACACCAGATGTGGGGATCATAGGGGCCAAAAATCTGTCTATTAAACCTTAATCCAGAGTTCCTATTTTTACTGATTTTTATAATCTGTGAATTCTTTATTTTCATGGCACTTCAGCAGTGTATTTTAAAATACTATTTTATTCAACATTTTAGTTGTTTCCATTGGAAGAATCATTCAGAGTGCCACAGTGCTAGAAACTGAAGCATAATTATAATCCTCCCTCATCCACAGGGGATTGGTCCCAGGACCACTTCAGATTCCAAAATGTGCAAGTCTGAGTTTGCTCTCCATATCCCCAGGTTCCACATTGGGAGATTCAACCAACCATGGATTTAAAATGTTGGTTGAGCCTGGCCAGTGTGGCTCAGTGGTTGAACGTTGACCCATGAACTAAGAGGTGACCAGTTCGATTCCTGGTCAGGACACGTGCCCAGGTTGTAGGCTCGATCCCAAATAGGGGGCATGCAAGAGGCTGCCAATCCATGATATTTCTGTCATCAGTGTTTCTATCTCTCTCTTCCTCTCCCTTCCTCTCTAAAAAAATTTTTTTTTCAATAAAAACATATATTTTTAAAATGTTGGTTGAATCCTGATGCAGAAGCCACAAATACAGAGGGCCACAAATACAAATACTTTGAATTGTGTGTTTCCAATCACTAGACCTTAATATAGTCTTTGAATGGGAGCTCAATAACCAGTTAACCTCTCAGATCAATGCATACAGTTGACCCTTGAAAACCACGGTTTTGAACTGCACAGATCCACTTATACATGTTTTTGTTTGTTTTTTCCCCAATAAATACCTATACTGTTTTTGATTCACATTTGGGGGTGCACAGATGTGGAAGACCAACTTCATGCATTGATCTACGCCATTTTATATAGGTGACATGAGCATCTGTGGATATTGGTATCGCTGGGGGTGGGGGCTAGAACCAGTTTGCCAGGGATACCAAAGGACAGCTAAGTTTTTGGTGTGTCAAAAGTTATACTCGGGCCCAGCCAGTGTGGGTCAGTGGTTGAGTATCGACCTATGAACCGGGAGGTCACGGTTCGATTCCCAGTCAGGGCACATGCCTGGATCGCAGGCTCAATCCCCGGTAGGAGATGTGCAGGAGGCAGCCAATTAATGATTCTCTCTCATCATTAATGTTTCTATCTCTCCCTCTCCCCTCCTCTCTGAAATAAATAAAAATATACATATTTTTTAAAAGTTACATGCAGATTTTTAACTGTGCAAGGGGGGTGGGGGTTGATATTCCTAACTGCCACATTGTTCAAGTGCCAACTGTACTTCATTTTTTCAATTAGATATTTGCTCAGTATCTACGTGCTACTTCTGTGTGCCAAGTACTTTTCCAGGTATTTGGAAACAGCTGTAAACTTTAATCAAAGTTCCCATCCTCATCGCGCTTATATGCAAATGGACTTGATAATTAGAACCTACCAAACAACATCACCTCTAACTACTGGAAACTTCAGGCTCCCAAGGCCTGTCTTAACCAAAATATCAGTCCTCCAGTTACAAAGACTCAAAGGAATTGAGTCAGTTTAACAAACTACTACTTGCCCATTAGTCATTGCTGAAAAGAAAGTTGCTTACTTTCTCCTCCAAATTCTCCTTCCCATCCCTTACCCTCCATATACATTGCTCCCCACCTACCCCTTCCACACACACATAGTACCTACCTGCCTGGAGAATAATAAAGGTAGGGGGATAGATTATGATAAATTGTTAAGTATTTTATAGTTATTTGCCAAGATGGATTAAATAAATGTAAAGTCAAAACTAACAAAAATTATTGTTTTTTAAAGTGTTTACTTATTATCTAAATGTCATTTTAGTTCAGGAGAGGTGATAGTATCACACTAAGTCTTGTAAAGTTTATTAATTTATATTGGAAGCAATATAGAATTAAAAATCATTTGGCTAATAATCATAGTTTAAAATTTCAGGTCCTAAATGTCAAAAAGTCACTGTTGCAACATTGTTAGTTTTAAAGACACAGATGAGTAACAGAGACTTGAGGCACCAAGTCCTATTCAGGGAAAAGATAAATACCAAACTATAAGAATTAACACTGATAAAACTGAGAAGCAAGTTTTACTATTTTTTTAAGCATTAAATCAGGTTTCATCATTTTCTTGAAAATAAAAACGAAGAGTATGTTTACTTTTGCTCTTAAAATTGCTTTGTCAATTGAAAATGGGAGTCGGAGTTCTTTGCAAGTACAGTTACCAGGTTCTGTAGTATTCCAGATGTCTGTTGATAAATTACTTTGTATATAAAACGATCTCCATTTATATGTATCTTGTTTCAATCATGGTAGTAAAGAAGATAACATTTATGCTATAAAAAATGATACTGTTTGAAAGTGATCTCAAATAATTGTATTATCAGCATTGGCTGATCACAGACAGTTGTTAGCTGTCTATAACTTGATCAGTGATATCATCACGTGAAACATGAGTTGAAGACATCAGGTAGTCCTGTAGCTTAATTTAATGACTTGGGCTCAAGTTTACAAAATTTATTTAGCCTTTAAGTGCTCACTAGACAGTTTGCCTGCTGATTAATAGAAAGCTACATTAACAATGAAGTTTCACTTGTCTTTTATATATCTGTCTCTCTTATCAAAGAGGGTTTTTCTTTCTCCTTTTTCTTTTCTGGGTCAGGGTTCCAGTTGGGCCATCTTCTTCACTGTCACCAAGTCACAATCAGGTAAAAAAATGTTCCGTTTTAGTTTTTATTGTTTTTAAACTAAGATGGTTTTCCTTTTTTATAATACTTAAGTTACTATTAATGGCCAGATATCTGTGAACTTCACTGCCTGTCTCCTCAGTCATACAGTTAATATAATATGTACACCTGATACTTGCTAACAGTGTTTTTAGTTACCAGACAGAAAATAAATCTTTATCCACATGATGGCTTTATCCTATACTAGTGGCCCGGTGCATGGGGGACGGGAGGGGGGTCCCTCAGCCCAGCTTGCACCCTCTCCAATAGGGGACCCCTTGGGGGATGTCCAACTGCTGGTTTAGGCCCGTTTCCTATGGGATCGGGCCTAAACCGGCAGTTGGACATCCCTCTTGCAATCTGGGACTGCTGGCTCCTAACCGCTCACCTGCCTGCCTGTCTGATCGCCCCTAATCACCTCTGCCTGATTGCCCCTAACCCCTCTGCCTGCCTGCCTGATCGACCCTAACCTCTCTGCCTGCCTGATTGCCCCTAACTGCCCTCCCCTGCCGGCCTAATCTCACCCCTAACTGCTCTCCCCTGCCGGCCTGATCACTCCTAACTGCCTCTGCCTGCCTGATCGCCCCTAACTGCCCTCCCCTGCCATTCTGATCTTGCCCCCAACTGCCCTCCTCTGCAGGCCTGATCTCGCCCCCAACTGCCCTCCCCTGCAGGCCTGATCTCACCCCCAACTTCCCTCTCCTGCAGGCCTGATCACCCCTAACTGCCTTGGCCCCACCACCATGGCTTTGTCCGGAAGGAAGTCAACGTCTGGAAGATGGCTGGTCGACCCAGTCTAATTAGCATATTACCCTTTTATTAGTATAGATAGATTATATAGGATAGGATTTCTTAAATGGGGGGCAGGGGGAAGCCTTTTTCAGCAGGAGGAGATGCTCTTGGCAGACAAAAGTACATAATCCCTATATCTGGACTGATACCCAGCCATATGCACTATACTGCCAAACCAGTCATTAAAAAATTGAACCACTTTCTTATACCTTACACCAAACAGCTGTTGTCCTTAAAACTCCTCCTCAGCCCCCACCTTAGGTTCTGCCTTCGCAGTTCACCCAGATTTGATTCTGATTGGTCGGTTTCTATGCCAGTCAGCGTCAAAAGCTCTGCCTCCTAGGCAGCCATTGGCTCCTCACAGTTCACCCAGATTTGGTTCTGATTGGTCAGTTTCTATGCCAATCAGCCTATGTCTCCAGGCCTATCTCTGGGCCTGATCAGAGAGGTGGGGCTGATCAACAGCTGCCCCAGGCTGCTGGTGAGCAAGCTGAACTGCTGACCTCTTGGAGAGAGAGAGAGGCGCGGCTGCTGGCAAGGCCTGGAGAGAGAGAAAGGCAAGGGCTGATCAGCAGCTGCCACAGAGGCTGTGGATCAGACCCTGCTTCTCTCTCTCCTGACCTCGCCAGCAGTCGCAGCAGCTGCTGATCAGCCCCACCTCTCTCTCTCTCTCTCTGAGAGGTCAGTAGTTCAGCCCACTCGCCAGTCCCCGCCCACCCAAGCCTGCTGCACATGCAGCCTGGCGTTCAGTCGTCCCTTCAGTTGTTTTGGATGTTACAGACCCTGGCTCTTTATCAGATATAATAAAGAGGTAATATGCAAATTAACCCTCATGCCCTCACAAAATGGCTGCCTACGACCAGGCCGGCAGGGGGGTTAGTGAGTGACGACAAAACGACTGAACAAGCAGGCTGCGTGGGGTGACCAGGCCAGCAGGGGGGGCAGTGAGGGGTGACCAGGCCAGCAGGGGGGGGGGACAGTTAGGAGCAACCAGGCCAGCAAGGAGGGGGCAGTTGGGGGTGATCAGGCCAGCAGCGGGGGGCACTTAGGGGGCGACTAAGCTGGTTGGGGGGCAGTCAGGCCAGCGCACAGAGGCAGTAAGGGATGAACAGGCCAGCAGGGGGGACAGTTAGGGGCAACCAGGCAGGCAGGCAGGTGAGTGATTAGGAGCCAGTGGTCCAGGATTGTGAGAAGGATGTCCCGGATTGGAGAGTGTGCAGGCTGGGCTGAGGGGACACCCCCCCCCCATGCACGAATTTCATGCACCTTGCCTCTAGGCTACACTAATAAAAGAAATAAAAGAGTAAGATGCAAATTGACCATACCTTCGCCACAACTACCAGCCAATCAGGAGTGACTATGCAAATTAACCCAACAAAGATGGTGGGTTAATTTGCATATGCAGGTGCTGAGTGGCCGGGGTGGGGCGGAACGCAGGCGTTCCGCCCCGCCCCAGCCGCTCCAGGACTCTGGGCAGTGTGGGAGGCGGAAAGGTGGCTCCAGCTGGAGCGAAGGCAGTGCCCACAGCCAGGGCAAGGGAGGCCCATTCTTGAACGAATCTTCATTCATCAGGCCTCTAGTATAGATAATAAAAGGCTAATATGCAAATAGACCAAACAGTGGAACAACCAGTCGCTATGATGTGCACTGACCACCAGGGTGCAGATGTTCAATGCAGGAGCTGCCCCCTGGTGGTCAGTGCGCTCCCACAGCGGGAGCACCACTCAGTCAGAAGCTGGGCTCACAGCTGGCGAGCACAGCGGCAGTGGCTGGAGCCTCTCCTGCCTCCATGGCAGCACTAAGGACCCCTCGGGGGATGTCAGCCTGCCAGTGTGGGGAGTGGGCCTGAGCTGGCAGGCGGACATCCCTCGAGGGGTCCCAGACTGCGAAAGGGCACAAGCCAGACTGAGGGGACCCCCCCCCTCCAGTGCACGAATGTCATGCACCGGGCCTCTAGTAGTACATTTAAGAACACAGTGCAAAAATGAGAAAAAAAAATAGCAATAAACACATTTAAAGAAATGCTAGGTGACTGCAAAGTTAAAGTTGGGTCAGTAGTAGTTCCCTAAATAGATAAGTTGGTCTTTATCCCCACTTGCACATGCAAACTGATTTTTGTTTCAGCTATCACATACAGACTTAGAACTTCATCAGAGAAGAGAACAGTTAGTAGAGCGCACTAGGAGAGAGGCACAGCTTGCTGCCTTACAGTATGAGGAGGAGAAAATAAGGACCAAGCAGATTCAGAGAGATGCTGTCCTGGACTTTGTCAAAGTGAGTCCTTTGAATTCATTTAATGATATTCCTAAAGTTTCTTAGAAGTGTTTATTTGTTTTGCTGAAGCTATCAGTTTTTATTGTCTTAAAAGGTCGACTTTTTTTTTCCTCATATAAGGAATCTTGAGTGAATACTAGTAGTCTAATTTTCTCCTATTTGTGATTAGATTAATTGTCCTCGTGTAGATAGGCCTGAGGACAATTAGAAGTTATGATCTTGCTCTTCTTGCTCTTAGGACAGCAATCTCTTCCTCTTAATTACCAATCACTTTATTATCCAGCTGCCATTCTCTCAATCTCTAGTGCAATAGTTATGAAAATGAAAGAGCCATGCAAATATAAACTATTGTTATCTAACCTATCTCTAATTTCCTCACTCTACTGGATACCAAAAATTTGAGAGATTCACAAACCTCTTTAGAGTTATCTTTGATTCTTTCCTTTCTGTCCTCTCCATACCTACTCAATTAACAACTCCTGTTAATACTTCTCTTTTTTTCTCCCCTAACGTTTACAGCCTCTGTAGTTGCTTCTAAACCTGGTTCATTTTTTGCCTGTAATTGCTTAAGTCTTCCTGTTCTGAAATCACTTTGGATTTATTTTCATAATTAAATAATTGTGTATTTTTGTTTGTTTAATATCTGTCTCTCCCATTTATCTGTAAATTCCATGAAGACAGGGACCATATCTGTCTTGTTTATTCACTGCTATATCCCTAGATCTGAGCAAGTCTAATCCTGTAGTAAAGCTCAATAAATATTTGTTGAATGAGTGATTGAATGAATGAATCACTTTTGTCCTCCCAAAGTTTTCTCTCCTGTGTTTCTTAACTCTAGCCAAAGACCATCTTCTTTAAGTATCATCTTCATGATAAATTCTTTTTTTTTTTTAATTGATTTCAGAGAGGAAGGGAGAGGGAGAGAGAGATAGAAACATCAATGATGAGAGAGAATCATGCCCCCTACTAGGGATCAAGCCCACAACCCAGGCATGTGCCCTGACTGGAATTGAACCCAGGACCCTTCAGTCCGCAGGCCGACATTCTATCCATTGAGCCAAACCGGCTAGGGCTTTCTTCCCCCCCACCCCCCCCCCAAATGTATCATCCTATGATGATGATGATCTCTCGTGCTTGAGAGGATGATAATTTGCCTAAGGTTAAATACTCAGCTAGTATGTGGCAGAGGAAGGATTCTAATCAAGACAGGCTGAACAGAAAATGGAAATAAGGTTGAAAAAGAAACAGTTTCTTGCCCTAACCAGTTTGGCTCAGTGGATAGAGCGTCGACCTGCAGACTGAAGGGTCCTAGGTTCGATTCCGGTCAAGGACATGTACCTTGGTTGACGGCACATCCCAGTAGGGAGTGTGCAGGAGGCAGCTGAATCGATGTTTCTCTCTCATTGATGTTTCTAACTCTCTATCCCTCTCCTTCTCACTTCCTCTCTGTCTAAAATCAATAAAATATATATTTTTTTAAAAAAGAAACATTTTCTTAAAAAAAAAAGACAAACTGGCTCCAAACCCTACTCTATGACCACAATAATAATGGCTAACTCATACTGTGTCCTGAGTGCTGTTCTATGCATTATTTTTGATATTTTTAAATTAATTTTGAGAGAGAGAGAGAAACATCACTGTGAGAGCAAAACATCCATGGGCAGCCTCCTGCACGCTCCCTACTGGGGATCGAGCCTGCAACCTGGGCATGTGCCCTGACTGGGAATCAAACCTGTGACCTCTTGGTGCATGGGACAACACTCAGCCAACTGAGCAACACTGGCCAGGCTATGCTTGACTTTTGGAAAGTTACTGAACCATTTTGTGCCTTTAGTTTCCTCATACATGTAACATTTAACTGTTAAATATTAACTATTTCAGAATTATGGATACATCTAATACTTTTACTACTATGGTGAGCATTACACACCCTACCATCACAGTGGATTTAAAAAATTATAAGAGAGATTTCAAGAGAAGATCATTATGTCTTATACATAAACTAGAGGCCCAATGCACGAAGATTCGTGCAAGAATGGGCCTTCCTTCCCCTGGCTGCCGGCACCGCCTTCGCTCTGACTGGAGCCTCCTTTCCACCTTCCCACACTGCCCAGAGTCCCGGAGTGGCTGGGGTGGTGCGAAACACCTGTGTCATCGCCATGGTGACAACACAAGCCTCCCACCCCACCCCCAACCGCTCGGCCTGCATTTGCAAATTAACCTGCCATCTTTGTTGGGTTAATTTACATACTCACTCCTGATTGGCTAGTGGGTGTTGCGAAGGTATGGTCAATTTGCATCTTACTCTTTTATTAGTATAGATGAGTGGGGAGGGGAGTCCCAAAGCAAGAATTTGAGGCAAAAAATGATGGTTTTAATAGGAGTCTAGCATTGTGAAAAGAATGTAGGATTTGGAGTCAGAAGACATAAATGCAAATATCAGCTATGCCACTTAAAACTTTGCAGCCTTGCATATGTCACATAATCTCTCTTATCCTCAATTTTCTCATCTCTAAATGATTATGATGTTTGTTTATCTCACAGAGTAACAAGAAGAATCACTTGAGAGATACTGTACATAAGAACACATTGTAAAGCACTGGCTATACAGATGTTATATTTTTATTTGACATAATAACAGAAATTAGCAAATTGGGGAAAAGAGTCAGTTGGTTTGGAAAATTGTGAGTTTGTATCTGGATGTATTGAACATGAGGTGAGAGTGGGGTTTCCAAGTAGAGTTGTGTCCTCAGGCAGTTGAAATGCAAATATGAAATTTGCTGATGGTTGAGAGCTCAAGCTGTTAGTATAGAGTGATATCTAAGCCATTAGAGAAAGAGAATGATTTCAGTATGAAAACGTAGTGAGAGATCACTACTTTGTGAATGTTTGTATGCATGTGTATATAAAAAAGATAGTTTTAAATTTTTCTATGTATAGATGTTTATAGACATGAAAACACTGTTTGTCATTTTATTGCCTTTCCTCATTTCATTTGTAAGCTATTTCAGGGAAAGAGCAATATCTTCTAACCAGTAAATCTAGAAAAAATGTTATACATAAGAAATACCGAATATGATTATTTTAGTAAATAGAATTTATCATTTCTAGTGTTCCAGCTTCTAACCAATTTCCCTTTTTTTGGGGGTGGACGTCTGTAGCAGAAAACATCACACAGTCCACAAAAACAGCAACACCCCTTAGATGGTGAGGTAAGTCTTTATAATCACCTTTATTTTGGAATTTTTTATTGCAATGGAAATGAAATGTTTGACATGTGCTTTCAGTGATCAAAATATTGCTATTTTCTCTTTTTCCCCTCACAAAATTCTTTTTATTGGATGGAAGAAGACACAAGCCAGGGAATTTATCAGAATCTGTAGATCAGAGGGTTTTAAAAGTATACACATCCATCTGGAGATTATTTATTTCCTTCCCTATCCCCACCAGAGGGATCATCTTCCTCATCCACTTTCGAAGCATATCACGTAGTGAGAGTCCCAGAGGGGGATCCGGCATGGCTGACTGGTGTCAGTATTAAAAAAAGACTCCACATAGTATTTTCAACTTCATTGCTCATTTCTTAAGCATGTATGTTATTTATTATACTTGTACACTTGTACACATTAGTTAACACACTCTTCCTTTTTTCCCCTACATTTCCTTCTTGATGGTCATTCTGGAGAATTCATTATCTGAAAATTAAAGCTTTTCAGGAAAATAACAGTTTTAAAATTTTCAATTATACTTTTGTTTTGTCTGAGAAAGGTAATAAAGAGATACCTAAACTAGAAATCATGATTCTTGAGTTGATTGTTTTTATTTGTCACTGGCTCACTAACTGACAAATTCTTCATGTTACTGCTCCATCTATACTTCAGCTTTCTCTTCTGTGAACAAAGAATAATCCCTGTTCCCTCTTTGCTTTAGAAAGTTTATAGGCAAATAAGATCATATTTGAAGTTATTTAACTTTGGAAGAAAATCTTTACTCAAAACCAACTTATTAGCTCTTATGGTATGTGAATCAAAATGATATTGAATGCTGTCCTATATGTTAGCATCTTCACAATTATGTCTTAATATGGCTCTTTGCTTGTGTATTTGTGAAATATGTCACGTGTTTGCATAGTTTGTTTTGACATTGCTTCATTTTTTCCACCTCTCCAGTGTCCCTTCCCATCCAGAAGGTCTCAACACACTGATGATAGTGCCTTGTTAGTGGTAAGAGCCTTGCACAAAATGGAGTTTTAAATTGTTGTGTCTAGAGATTGGAGAATAGCGATTGTATTTTTCATTCAGAAATAATCTCAAAATCATAAAACATGATGGGCATCATTACTAAATGCTTTAAAAAATAGCTTGAACTGTTTTCCTACATTACTATTCATGATTTATCCAGTGGTCCGGTGTTCTGCAGCTATGATTAAAATATCTTTGTTAATGTTGCAAATGTAAACCATTTGCATTGTGAACCATATTGACTTTGTATGTGTGTTGGGAGTTTTTTAAATGTCATTTCTAATTCCAGGTGCACTTATTTTATTAATAATTAATTTAACTCATGAGTCACCTGTGTGTTAAATGGGTTTCTTTACTCCATGGTGCTAATTATACAGCTGTGTATTTGGCATCCTATTTTGTCATTTCTCTTAAGCTACTGAAAATCCCAAACTTGAAAAAATTACTTACATCTCCATGCCCATTTTTACATTCAAGGGAAACATTAACTTGGAATGCTATCTACTGATCCTTTTTTAACACTGGTTTACTTTTATTGCCTGTTTCATCAGCCAAAACGCAGTATATTATGAGAACTTTATTGAAAGTTTAACTTTTATCAGCCTTGAAAGATAATTCTAACCATTTACATATTGCTTTTCCCATCATGTTTTATGTTATTTTTTCACAGTAGTATTGAAAACTAGCAGTTCAAAAATCTGCTGTCTATATCAACTCCTGTCTTATGTGTTAGTAACTGCCACCATTGTGCATACTACTGCATGAACTGCATATTTCAGCATGAGAGTCCTAGTATGTTAACTTCCATTGTCTGTCCAAATTTCTGTGTGTTCTGCAATCATCATTTCCTTTAAGAGAGAGAAAGCACATTTTAACTGGGCAGTTTTATAGATAAATGTAACCACCAACTTCTGAGTTTTAGTGGAAATTAATTGGCATGAGAAGCAACTAATAATTTAAATCAATGCAGATATTGAGAGCCTTTGATGGTTCAGACAGCTTACCAGAATTATCTCATTTTCTCCTCACAGCAACCTTAAGGTTAGTTTATCACCATTTTACAAATGGTTACTGAAGCACAGAATGTGTCTTGTCCAGAATGTAACTTGTCCAGGATCACATAGCTAGTAAGTGCCAGGCTTGATTTAAGTCTAGATTTGGTTGACTTGAGAACCTGCATTAAACACCATGCTGTATTGCCTCCCATACTATAATTGAAAAACAATTTTGGAAACCAAAGATGAGATTTAAGGATATGCATATCTAATAAAAGAGTAATATGCAAATTGACCATCACTCCAAGACATAAGATGGCTGCCCCCATGTGGACACATGATGGCTGCCACAAGATGGCCTGCAGGGGAGGGCAGTTGGGGGACACCAGGCCCTCCAGGGGAGGGCAGTTGTGGGCGATCAGACAAGCAGGGAGGGCAGTTAGGGGTGACCAGGCCAGCAGAGGAGGGCAGTTGGGGGAGACCAGGTCAGCAGAGGAGGGCAGTTGGGGGAGACCAGGTCAGCAGGGGAGGGCAGTTAGGGGTGACCAGGCCAGCAGGGGAGGGCAGTTAGGGGTGACTGGGCCAGCAGGGGAGGGCAGTTGGGGGTGACCAGGCCAGCAGGGGAGGGCAGTTGGGGGTGACCAGGCCAGCAGGGGAGGGCAGTTAGGGGCAATTGGGCCAGCCGGGGAGCAATTAGGCATCAATCAGGCTGGGAGGGGAGTGGTTAGGGGTGATCAGGCTCGCAGGCAGAAGCAGTTAGGGGCAATCAGGCAGAGGCAGGTGAGTGGTTGGGAGCCAGCAGTCCTGGATTGTGAGAGGGATGTCCAACTGCCGGGTGGTCGGACATCCCTCAAGGGGTCCCAGATTGGAGAGGGTGCAGGCTAGGCAGAGGGGGGGGGTCCCTCAGCCCGGCTTGCCCCCTCTCACAGTCCGGGAGCCCTCGGGCGGGAGGCGACCCGGCAATCAGGAGAAGGCAGTGCCCCATCACACCTCTGCTGCTGCCATTGCCGACAGCGCAAGCCTCGGCCGGCCCTGGTTACCTGAGCCTCAGGTGGCCCTGGGCGGCTGGGCAGCCACCATCCGAGGCTTGCCTGTGCCTCGGGCCGGCCCTGAGCGGCTGGGGGGCTGAGGGGACTGGGGGACTCTGGAGGCAGGCGCCCTGGCGGGGCTGAGGGGACTGGGCGCTGCCATCTTGTGGCTGTGGGCGCCATCATCTTTGAGGGCGTGGCAGTCAATTAGCATATTCCCTCCTTATTGGCTGTGGGTGCCTCCATCTTTGTGAGGGTGTGACGATCAATTAGCATATTCCCTCTTTGTTCGATAGGATAAGTCTGAGTGCCCAGACTTTTTTGTCAAGGAAAAAGTGGGATTTGAAACAATACAAATCCCCTTAGCATGAAATTTGAAATGGCCTTCAGCCATTTCAAGACACGTACACTTGTACTTTAGTTATCAGTATTCATGTCTCCCCTAAATGAGATGGCCTTTACTCTTTCTCCCATCTTGGAGCCTGAGGAGGCCTTCTTGGAACAGGGCTTCTATAGCGACAGATGTAACTGGAGGCTGTGGTCCAAGGCCATTTTCACTGGCCATGAGTGGGGTCTCCGGAACCAGAGGGCCCACACAGCTCTTAAAATTGAAGGTGTTTATGCTTGAGGTGAAACTGAACGCTGTCTAGGCAAGAGATGTACTTACGTGTGCAAACTAAAGAACAACACAGTGACTCCTGGTGGCAAACCGAACAAAACCAAAGTAATCTGGGGAAAGGTAACTCATGCTCATGGAAACAGTGGCATGGTTGGATCTAAATTCTGAAGCAACCTCCTTGCTAATAAGGCCATTGGACACAGAATCTGTGTAATGCTGTACCCGTCAAGGATTTAAACTTATTGAAGAGCAAATAAATAAAATGGATTTGTTCTCTTGTTTAAAAAGGTGGGGGGCGGGGGGGCGTGCCAAAGGCCATGTCTCACATATTTTTGTGTGCCAAATAGTGTCCAGCACTGCAAAAAAAAGTCACATTTTATTTTTTTATTATTTTTAAAATATATTTTTTATTGATTTCATAGAGGAAAGAAGGAGAGAGAGAGAGAGAGAGAGAGAAACATCAATGATGAAAGAGAATCATTGATCCGTTGCCTTCTGCATGCCCCCCACTGGCAATAAGTATTAGTAATATTTAATGTCAGTTGTACTCACATTCTCTTGGAGCTGCCCTTCAGGTTTCTGTTGCTTTCATCTGTGTCCCATCTGCATCTATATTCCATCTCTAGATACTTTCTCTTCCCTCCACTCCTTTTTTGCCAAAATAATGGCTTTTAGCCCTTTTATATTTCAAATTGACAGTAATTCTAGTGCATTTGTGGTAGTGTCACCAAAGGAAGTATGCATGAGACCAAAAGAGGTAAAGAATTATAAATTTACTAGGGGCCCAGTGCACGAATTCGTGCACCTTGAAAGGAACTGTGGGCCGTGAGGCTGCAGTGGGCACAGGGGCAGATCTCAGCCCATTCTCTGCACTCCCGCCTGGCCCCTCCTGCTGCAGCCCCCTGGTCCTCTGTCTGCCAGCAGCCCCACTCCTGCTGCAGCCACTCCCATGTGCTGATGACTCTGAGCCCTGCTCACACCCGGTGACGGCGTGGAGTGATTGGTGCTGGCGCCAGCAGTGGGTGCGAGCAGGGCCAGTGCCATCAGCAGGTGCGAGTGGCGGCTACTGCCCCAATTGCCCCTCAGGAGCAGGGAGGAGGTGGAGAAGCCCTAAGGGAGATCGGGGCCGGCACTCGCCACTCACACCTGCTGACGGCGCTGAGCAATCGGGCCGGCGCCGGGCACTGGTAGCGGGTGCGAGTGGCGGCTCCAGCGCCGGCAGTGGGTGCAAGCAGGGCCGGCACCAGCAGCAGGTGCGAGCACCAGGCGGGACCGCAGCATGCAGGAGCAAAGAGTTTTCAGTAACCTCCAGAGGCTCGCCCCAATGACAGTGACTGGTGCCCCACCTTGGTCGGGCGCCCCCGCTCACCTGCTCCACTGTTCCGCCACAGGTGACGCCTGCCATGTTCTGCACACGCCCCCTGGTGGTCAGTGCACATCATAGTTACTGGTTGTTCAGTTGTTCTGCCATTCGGTCTATTTGCATATTAGCCTTTTATTGTATAGGATTAAGTTATCTGAAAACCAGATGGGCTGAGCCCCAAAATGGCACCAGAACCCAGGGACGGGGAGTCAGAGGTTTTTAAGGACTCTAGGCGGGCTTTTTTGTCTGGGAATTCGCTGGGCAGGTCCAGATCCTGGGCAAGTCAGAGTGTAAAGTTACTGGTCTTAGCAAATGGAATGTGATTTAAGTGAAAGGAAATATCAGTTGGGAAATGATCTAAAGGTCAGTTTCCCAGGGGAAGGGATATCAACTCAATTATTTGATCAGACCTAACAATTTGATTATAAGGAGGCCCTGGAAATCTCAACAGGTAAAGTATACACATTGTATTACTGTTGTTCTTTGGTATATTTCTTCACTTTTTTCTGCCTTAAGATAGATTATGTTGTACTGTATATGCTACATGCTTTGGGGTGGGGTGGGGTGGGGTGGGGTGGGGTGGGGTGGGGTGGGGTGGGGTGAGGAAAGACATTGCTATCAACTCTCATTAAAAATAGTTGTATTTATTTTATTGACCACCTACACACCTTTATTTTCTAAACACTCACATGTGTTCTTGTTCATCTGCCCCATGATTCAGATATTTGTGTTCCTAATTTAAATTTCTTAAAATTATTCAACTAATAAAGTCTTTAATATCATTAAGCCTTTGGCATTTTGTTGTTTTAATAGGTACTGTCTTATCCAACACCCTTTGTGAAAGTCCTGTCTTCTCTGATTTCCATCCATCACCAAATGAAAAAATTGTCATGTTTTGAGCAGCTTTTATCTGTAATCAAAATTATGTACAATAAATACTAACACTCTCTCTAATTAGTTACATGTAGGGTGCTGAATGGATAAAGGATTTAAAGAAAAGGACTTGCTCAGAGGTAGAAATGAAATGCTGGTTCATCCTTAAGGTGTGATGCAGAATTCTCATGTTCTGTCTTCTCACATCAGAACTATTAAATATAATACATCTAATTTGGATTAATTTTAAAAAAATATTGTTCTTCCATGCTGGTTCTGCTCAATTAAAATGACCTCTTTGGCTGGACTTTTTTTTTCTTCTATCATAGGAACACTCAGAACTCATTAGTTTCAAGGCTATTTTGCTAAAATAACCACACATGATGTTCTCAGTTTTATTTCTAAACTAGAGGCCCAGTGCATGGATTCGTTCACTGGCGGGGTCCCTCAGCCTGGCCTGCGGGTATTGGGTCAGAACCAGCTGACATCCCCCGAGGGGTCCTGGATTGGGAGAGGGTGCAGGCCAGGCTGAGGGACCCCAACGGTGCACGAATCCATGCACCGGGCCTCTAGTATTCATATAAGATCTTTGGTTAATCTCTTCCCGCCCTTCCCCTTCCCCCCTTTCTTCTGAGATTCGTCAGTCTGTTCCATATTTCCATGCCTGGGGTTTCTGCTCCTGTGGTGAGCATCTGCCCCCTGGTGGTCAGTGCGCGTCATAGCTACCATTTGGCCGGTCACTTAGGCTTTTATATATATATAAGTAGCATAGTTTTTAATAAATCATGCCTTTAATTTCTTGATGTGGTATGAGGTGTTGAAATAGTTTAAATTATACAGGTGGAAAACTTCTATAAATGACTAGAGGCCCCATGCACGGATTCGTGCATCAGTGGGGTCCTTTGGCCTGGCCTGCAGGAATCGGGCCAAAACTGGCTCTCTGCATCCCCCAAGGGGTCCTGGATTGCGAGAGGGCACAGGCCAGGCTGAGAGATCCCACCAGTGCACAAATCTGCGCACCGGGCCTCTAGTGCGCATATAAGATCTTTGGTTAATCTCCTCCCACCCTCTCCCTTCCCCCTCCCCACTTCCCTCTGAGATTCATCAGTCCCATGTTTCCATGCCTGTGGTTTCCGCTCCTGTGTTGAGCATCTGTCGCCTAGTGGTCAGTGTGTGTCATAGCTACTGGTCAAACGGTCGGCCAGTCGCTTAGGCCAGTGGTCGGCAAACTCATTAGTCAACAGAGCCAAATATCAACAGTACGATTGAAATTTCTTTTGAGAGCCAAATTTTTTAAACTTCTTCTAACACCACTTCTTCAAAATAGATTCGCCCAGTCCATGGTGTTTTGTGGAAGAGCCACACTCAAGGGGCCAAAGAGCCACATGTGGCTCACGAGCCGCAGTTTGCCGACCACTTGCTTAGGCTTTATTTTATTTTATTTTATTTTATTTTATTTTATTTTATTTTATTTTATTTTTTTAATGAGAGGAAGGGAGAGGGATAGAGAGTTAGAAACATCGATAAGAGAGAAACATCAATCAGCTGCCTCCTGCACACCCCCTACTGGGGATGTGCCCGCAACCAAGGTACATGCCCTTGACCGGAATCGAACCTGGGACCCTTCAGTCCGCAGGCCAACGCTCTATTCACGGAGCCAAACCAGTTAGGGCAGGCTTTTATATATATAGATAGGGTTACCCCCACCCCCCAATATTCTTTTTGCACTACTAATATCTTAGTACACCATTTGAAAGTTTGTAAATGACCCTTTTCTAATTTTACTGACCAGATCTGCTTGCCTGCCTGTCTGACTTTTTTTTTTTTTTTTAAGATTTTTAAAAATTGATATTTAGAGAGAAGGGAAGGAAGAGAGAGAAACATTGATGTGAGAGTAAGACATCAATGGATTGGCTGCCTCCTGCACGACCCCCCCTACCCCCACTGGGGATCTAGCCTGCAGCTGGGGCCTGTGCCCTGACAGGATTCAGACCAGCAACCTTTTGGTTCATCAGATGATGCCCAACCAAATGAGCTACACTGGCCAGGGCCTGCCTGACATTTTGCTAACATAAATCCTGCCTTCTGTTTCTTCTCTTTCTCTTTTGAAATTTAGTTGCTGTCAGGGTTGAAGCAAGTGGGCTGTGCTGGTACCCTGCCTCACTCTTCTGCCTTCACACCTCTTAAGGTATCTTTTGTTATTGTAATTTACCAGGAACTTTGGGGTGGTGGTATGTAGTGGAGGTCTTAACTTTTCCCATGGATTGGTCTAACAGTAAGCAGTCTGGCATCTAGGGTTACATGAAATGTACTTAAACTATTTGAGTTTAACGTTAATTTCACTTGAAGTTTTGTAAAAGTTTTATCATACCAGAAACAGACATAAAGCCTGTGTTAATTCTTTATAAATGTCATTCTCATTTTCTTATCAGTAGTTTTTCTTTTGTCATGAGTTATTTTATTTTGACTAATATGTAATATCAAATTTACTCTGATACTACTGTACATGCAAAGTAATTTGAGTTCCAGACCTCAAACTATTACTGCCAAAACCCTCTACAGTGGCTCTAAGAGATCTGTTTGGGTAAACAGTTTTGCTGCTACACAGCCACCGCCATTTGTTTATGTGTTATCTGTGGCTGCTTTGTGCGTAGCAGCATACTTGGAATAGTTGTGATGGAGATCATCTAACCTGGAAACCTAAATAAAGAACCTGTAGTATATTATTTTTTAAAGGCCCATAGGGATGGTAATTCCATCTTTGTTATCATATGATACATGAGATGATTAATAATCCTCACTGTCAAGATCCTCTCCTTTTCTAACTTCTGTCTGTCCTCCTGTGGTTTATGCATATTTCTTTCCAGAGTGGAGATTTTCTAGTAAACTAGAGGCCCAGTGCATGATTCAATCATGCACGTGTAGGCTGTCTGTCCGCTGGTCGGGACCCGGTGTGGCCGGCAGCTCCGAAGTCCCTGGGCCCCTAGGGCGAGGCGGGGCGGGGGCATGGTCCTCCTGCGGCCTGAGCCCAGGCCGGGGTCTTGCCTTCGCCTCCCACCCAGGAAGGCTGGGGCCGCTGCCGCCTCCTCTGCCTTCCTGGAAACCCGCGTCCTCTGAGGACACCGGGACACCGCCGCGCGCTCCTGCGGCCCAACTGCCGCCAGACTCCTCCCCTGGGGAGCCTCGCCGCCCGCCCACCCGCGCCGCCTCCAAACCTCCAAAACGCCGGCTCGCTGCCCCAGAGGCCAGTCTGTGCTGCAGCACAGCCATGGCGCAGACGCTGAGCTCGCGTCGCCGCTGGCAACGCGAGCTCAGCGTCCTGCCGGCCCAATCACCACCCCAGCCACCCCGAGTCCCGCCCCCTGTGTCTCCCGCTGGCCCAATCGTGGGCGTAGCGGAGTGATGGTAATTTGCATATTACCATTTTATTAGGTATGATGATAGCAGTCTTCAAATATTCTTTATATTTGAAAATTAATATGATGTCACCCTTGTCCTATCCTTAAATAAACTCTGATCCTTTTACATGCCTTTCCCAGCCTTAGGAACTTTCACAAGTTCTCTGCCTCCCATTTTGGCTCCACTGTCTCCAGCTACACATATCTCTCTCCTTAGAGCTCGCCTGGGGCTGAGCATGAAACAAGGGTTTTTCACACATCTTACAGAGCATTAGGTTGGCCTTTTCCATTTCAGTATTCATTTGCTCAGTATCTGTTATAATTCTCAAATGTTTTAGTTAAATGACAATTTAACTAAATGATAATTTCTACATCTTATATCGTTTGTTTTCCAAAATACTTAATTTTGATTTTTTGAACATTTTTACTTCTCTAATGGACCAGAGTACTTTCAAATTCTTACATCATGTTCTTCTAAATGCTGACCCCAGCTTTATAACATCTGTAAACCTGATAAACCCCTCTGATGCTACAGGTACCTGAATGACTAGTGAAAAAACTTTACAGTAGGTCCTTGGGTTACGTCGGAGATCCGTTCCTATGGCGCAACATAACGCAATTTCGCCGTAAGTTGGAACCCACCTACATAAGCACCTACGTCACTCACGTGGAGCACATACACAGCAATAATGAAGTGAAACAGTAAAAAAAAAAATTAAAAGAAAGATAACAATTCCTGACCTTTACTTGTGGTAAATAAATAATAAAAAGCATAAAGCACATATGTACATACGTCGAAATGACGGAACTTTTTTTTATAAAATGGCAGATGGCGACGTAACCCGAGGACTGCCTGTATAATTCTCTTCTGTGTTAACCCTTTGCTAGCCTTTCTCAGCTATGTTCCTTATTTGAGCAGCAATACAGAAAATTATTTGAGGGACTGTTTCCAAAATTCTCTCAAGTAAGCTCTATAACTGGTACCATTCTAGTTGTAGAGGAGAAAACTTAATTCATTACACTTAATGGACAGTTTAGGACATTGGGGCTTATTCTAAATCAGAGTCGAGAAAGAACAGATGGAAATTTACCAAAAATTGTAAGTCTAACTTTTTATCAGACGTGCTACGCAGTCAAATGATTCGTTTTTAAAGATTTAGTCTTTATTTTTTGATATCCAGTTACTTTACGGAAGGTATACACTATAGTTAGTGTGATTTTATTTCTGTTGTTGCTTAACCAGGATAAAAGTTGAGTTTATGTTGGTTTGCTTTTTTTGCTCTTCAGTTCTGCAAGAATTCTGAAATTTAGTCAGTGGCTTGTGAGTGATTTAAACTAATGGTTTTAATATCCTTGAATGCAAGTCACTTAGATTTATCCTATATAATAAAAGCCTAATATGCAAATTGTCCCCTCAACCCAGAGTTCGGAAGTTCGACCAGGGGGTGGGGCCAGCCGGCCAACCACCGGGGGAAGGGAGGATTGAAGGGAGGCCCCGGCCAGTGGCAGTGCCGTCAGGCAACTGAGGGAAGGGAGGTCCCAGCCAGCAGTCACTAGGGACCCTACCGGTGCACGAATTTTGTGCACTGGGCCTCTAGTAGTTTTAATAAAATTACATTTTTAAAATCATCATTTTACAAGTTTCCTCTATTCTAGCTTTGTTTTTCATTACACCTAACTGTGTATTGTCTTTTGGTGTTTTGGGAGGTAGAGAACATTTCCTGCCATTCAGTGGAATTTTTTCTACTCTTTCTTCTCTCATCTAATAAAGTTGCTGATTAACTTTATCATTTTTTTCCCCTTAGCCTAACTCCTACTAATAAGTCTTTTTAAATTCCTAAAGAATATTTTTCCTCAAAAATTTTTTTCTAAATATATATGGAATAATCTCTACCTTTTTCATTTTTCTGTTTGTGCCATTGGTCCTTGAACAAGTCTTTAGCTAATCAGCTTTCTCCTTTCTAGCTCATATTTTTTAAAAATAAGGATAGTCTTTTGTTTCTTTATAAAGATATCCAGCTTTTGCCTCATTTGCCTGTAAATTTCTCTTAGTAGTTCCTCTTGTTATTTTAAGTTAAATTTATTTAAATTCTATTTCTTCTCAACATTCTAAATTTAGTTTATTGCCATCTGTAAAACTTGTTGAACATGTTCTCTTTTTCACTAATGAGAATGTTATACATTACTCAAGAATGCAGCTTGCTTTTTAAATCTTAGTTCTCAGACTAAGAGTGTCAGATCAAGGAATAGTTACCACAAAATTGTCTTCCAGATCAGTCGAAGAATTTACTCAACAGCATGGCTCCTATTTATGGATTTATTTTAGCAGTTAAAATTCCATTTCATCTGACCCAACTCCAATTAGAAATAAAAGATTTCTGGAAGTGCCCTAGCCGGCTTGGCTCAGTGGATAGAGTGTCGGCCTGTGGATTCAAGGGTCCCGAGTTAGATTCCCGTCAAGGGCACATGCCCTGGTTTGCAGGCTTGATCCCCAGTAGGGGTCATGTAGGAGGCAGCCAGTCAATGATTATCTGTCATCATTGGTGTTTCTATCTCCCTCTCCCTTCCTGTCTGAAATCAGTAAAAATCTATTTAAAAAAAAAAGATTTCTGGAAATAATGAAACCAAAAAGGAGGGGGGGGATGGAAGCAGATATGTATGTGTGTTTTAAAGTCATTCTGTTCAAAATGTGTCATAGTTATTGTAAGTTTTATTTAAATTTTTTAGTATAATTAGATATCAAGGCCTAAAATATTATTATTCTTCAACATCTTTAATCCAGTCAGCCAACACTTCTTTTTTAAAATTTTTATGTTTTATTGATTTCAGAGAGAGGAAAAGAGAGGGGGAGAAATATCAATGATAAGAGAGAATCATTGATCGGTTGCCTCCTGCATGCCCCCTGCTAGGGATCGAGCTCACAACCCCGGGCATGAGTGCTGACCAGGAATCGAACCATGACCTGATTCCTGGGTTGAAGCTCAACCATTGTGCCACACTGACTGGGCCCAACACTCTTTTTATGTTTTATTGATTTGAGAGAGAGCAGAAGGGAGAGGGAGAGAGAGATAGAAACATCCATGACAGAGTAATATCAGTCAGCTGCCACCTGCACACCCCCTACTGGGGAGGGAACCCACAACCTGGGCATATGCCCTGACGGGGAATTGAACCAGTGATCTCTTGGTTCATGGGTACACTCAACCACCGAGCCACACTATCCAGGCCCAACACTTCTTTTTAAATTAGTTTAACTACACTTTCCTTTATTTAGGTAAACTTTATACCAGTTGACCTACCTCTTCTTCCTTTTTACAGTTCCTTTGTTCAATGAATTAAAAACATCTTGGATTCAAATTCTAGTCTAGAAATACAGCTATCTATAATATTTAAACACCTTGTATCCTAACTGAAATAAAAAACCTTTATCAATCTGTTTTAACACATTAAATTTTATTCTGCAGAGGAGAGGGGAGAATACTTTAGAAACTATACCAGAAAAATACTATTATAAACTAAAATTTTATTCTTTCCTGTGCATTTCCCAATAAATGATTATCTTTTTTCAGTTATAAGAAAGGCTTATTATATGATAGGACTGTCTTTAGAGAATGCAATACATAAACCTTGTATTCTATAGAAATAAAAAATTTGGCCTTAAAATATATATATATATATATATATATATATATATATATATATATATATATATAATCACTTCTTAGCCTTTTGGCTAAGATCTTGTGTAGTACCTGTTCTTATAAGTATAAAAAACATATAAAATTAAATCAGTAGTCCAAATTTTCTTTTTAAAAAAAATATATTTTATTGATTTTTTACAGAGAGGAAGGGAGAGGGATAGAGAGTTAGAAACATCGATCAGCTGCCTCCTGCACACCCCCCTCTGGGGACATGCCCTCAACCAAGGTACATGCCCTTGATCAGAATCGAACCCGGGATCCCTCAGTCCGTAGACCGACGCTCTATCCACTGAGCCAAACCCATTTCGGCGAAATTTTCATTTCTAGACTTAATTTTGAAGGGAAGTTGCATGGGTTTTTTTCTCTTTTATAATCCTAATGTTCCCATAAATGTGGAGAGTGCCTCTTTTTGAATAGTAAGTATTGATATATCTCTTTTTCTCCATAGAATGACAGATCTAATGCCGTATCAAGTTCACCTACAACAGAAACAGGTAATAGATACAAAGGTGCAGTTCTCACCACATCAAGATTATAATTCTTTACCAGGATTTCCCTCATAAAGTATTCTCTTTTTTTTCCAATTACAGTTTACATTCAGTATTATTTTGTGTTAGTTTCAGGGGTACAGCATAGTGGTTAGACAATCATATACTTTACAAAGTGCCCTCCCCCCATCCCCAATTTTTTTTTAATATATTTTATTGATTTTTTACAGAGAGGAAGGGAGAGGGATAGAGAGCTAGAAACATTGATGAGAGAGAAACATCGACCAGCTGCCTCCCGCACACCCCCTACCAGGGATGTGCCCGCATCCAATGCACATGCCCTTGACCGGAATCGAACCCGGGACCCCTCAGTCCGCAGGCTCTATCCACTGAGCCAAACCGGTTTCGGCCATCCCCAATTTTTAAAGTACCCACCTGGCTGATAAATTACCTCTTAGAGATAAGAAATCAGACACAATATTGGGAACTTCCTGTACATTTTAAATTTTTTAATTCAACTGGTTATTCAACTATTCAGCCATTTGGTATGAACAAATAAGCATGAATTAGCAGTGATATAGGTTTGTAAGAAACTATATTCAATATGTTAACATTCATTCTACCTTTATTGATATACCAAAATAACATGACAATTAAAAATACACACAAGCAGCCTTCCTGCTGTCAGGGTTACTTTTCTGTACCAGATTTTGTATTAACAAAATTATTATCCTTTTATATCATTGCCATATTTAATTTTTTTTCATTTATTGAACTTTTGTGACATGTGTCTGTTACATATTTAATGATTTTCCATCTCTTTTTATCTAATTTACTTTCTGTGCTGATTTAGTTCATCATTCTCCTGCATATTCTTTTCCTGCTGCTACCCAGAGAAACCAGCCCCAGCGCCCTGAAAGCTTCCTTTTCCGAGCAGGTGTCAGGGCAGAAACAAATAAAGGTAGGAGGTAGTGACTAAAGGGGGAGGAGGGAATGCTTTATACAATGACATTTACTGTTACATGCTTTTAAACTTCTACCCTAAGATGTCACCTTGGCAAGAGCTTTAGATTCTGCATTTATCTGTGATCTAACTGACATTAAAGCAGGAGAATCTTGTTTGAACTTGTTGTTTTTAATTTTTTTAATTGATTTTTCAAGAGAGGAAGGGAGAGAGAGAGAGAGAGAGAGAGAGAAACATCGATGTGAGAGAGAACCATCGATTGGTTGCATCCTGCACTTGCATCAACTGGTGATTGAATGTGCAACCGGGCATATGCCACAACCAGGAATTGAACCCTCCACCTTTTAGGTGTACAGGTTGACACTCCAGTCAGCTGAGCCACACTGGCCAGGGTCTGAATTTGTTTTAATTAGAAAGTTTCTTGGCCCTGGCCAGGTAACTCAGTTGGTTAGAGCATCATCCCAAAACACCAAGGTTGCAGATTCATTCCCCAGTCAGAATACATCCAAGAATCAACCAATGAATGCATAAATAAGTGGAACAACAAATTGATGTTTCTCTCTTTCTCTCTCTCTCTCCCTCTCTCTCTCCCTCTCTCTCTCTCTCTCTCTCTCTCTGCCCCTCCTCCCCTCTCTCCCTCCTTCTCCCATCCCCACCCTTTCCCTCTCTCCCTTTCTCTCTCTAATATAGACAGTTGGTTGTGTTTTTTTTTAAAAAAAAGAGAGAGTTTCTTCATACCACCTAAAAGCAGGTTATAGTGTTTGAACAAATAAAATGCTTTTTTAGGGCTTTAGAGAATGTTTCTCTTCTCTATAATGAGCTCTCGTTCAGATTTTTTCTTTCTATGTTCTTAAATAAATGAATCTGTAATTTTTTTCTCATTTTTGTGTGTTTTTTGTTTTTAGTTAATATGAAAAATTTCTGCCTGGTCCCAAAAGAAGTTACTACCTGGAATTAAAATCTAACATTTCAAATCCAAATCTACCTTTAATGTAACTGATAGTTGCACTTGCAGTGAGATTTAAAATCAAACCAGAGACATACTGCTGATGAGATTGTAAATTAGTATGGAAAACTTTTTACATTATCTACTAATGTTGAACATTTGTATAGCCTATAACTAGCAATTTTGCCTTCTGAAATATGTATACATGTATACCAAAAGATATGTACAAAAAGATTCATAGCAACATTTTTCATAATAGCCCCAAACTTAATGTCTGTCAATGATAGAATGGATTAAAAATTGTGGTATATCTATACAGTGGGATACCATATAAGCAATGAAGATTATCAAATTAACATATACAACATGGATAAATCTTTTAGTGTTTATTAAAAGAAGACACAAAAGCATGCACACATAAATATAGTTTCATTCATAGAAAGTTCAAATATGGACGAAACTATTCTGGTGTTAGGAGTCAGGAAAGAGCTTCTGGGTGTTGGTAATGTTGCATTTATTTACCTGGTTGTGTCCACTTGGTGAAGATAATTCATTGTGGTGTTCGTTTATGACTTATGTATAATTTTCTGTATGTGTGTTATTTTTCAATAAAAACATTATGAATTGGATGTGATTAAACAAAAGTAGTTAAGCCAAATGGGTAATGGACATTTGTTGGTTTTTTATACTATTCTCACTTCGATTTTGTATATTTGAAAATTAGCATAATAAATTTTTTAAGAGTTAATCCAGAAGTAGAAAGTGCTATACTTGAAAGAAAACTGTGAACAGGTGGATCAGAGTATTTTTCCAACATTGGCAAATCACCTTTCTGTATTACATATTAATATTTTTTTAGGTCATGGTTCAACCCTTCTTTCATCTTCTGAACCTACCACTGATTCTACAGATCCCATAACAAGACAGAATTCAAGGCAGAGAGAAGAAGAACTGGAATCAATAGATCAGCTACGGAAAGTGTGTACATTACCTTGAAATTACACTTTTTCATTATAATCCTGTAATCAATTGTTTATGTGACTTAGAATTTTTAACAGAATAAAGAAGTACCCATTGTGTGACGAATGTAAAAGTAATTTTGCTATTAAAATTCTTTCAACTGTTTACTAGGAAAATGAGATGGGTTATTCTATAAAGCTCAATTCTTTAAATCCGGCCCTACTCATTTAAAAAATTTTTCTGCTTCATGTAAAGAATTCTTATAAGAGTAATAATAATTTATATGTATATACTCATATACATATCACACATCATTTATAGTATTTATTTTTTATTTTGGAGTTAAAAGAGAATCTAGTTCTTTTGTTGTTTTTTTCAATCCTCACCTGAGGATATTTTTCCATTGATTTTTAAAGAGAGTGGGAGAGAGGGAAAGAAATATCGATGTGAGAGAAACACATCAGTTGGTTGCCTCCTGCATGAACCCCAACCAGGGCCTGGGCCAGGAGGAGCCTGCAACTGAGGTATGTGTCCTTGATTGGAATAAAACCCGGGACCCTTTGGTCCACAGGCTGATGCTCTATCCACTGAGCAAAACCGGCTAGGGCTAGTTGTTTTTTTAATCAGAAAATTATAAATGAATTTCTGTTGTTTTATTTTGCACCACTATGGCCTGACTGCCATATCTATATAATTGATATCCTTAACCTATTGACTTAGATAGAAGGATAAAATAGGGATTATACACTTAAGTTATTTGTGTTTTATCCTGATTTCTAATTAAATATATTCATTGTAATTTCTTTATGTCCTATGTGTCAGCCACTCTGCAGTTAATGTATTACATGTTTTCCTGTTCTTTTAGCATATTGAGTACCGTTTGAAAGTATCTCTGCCTTGTGATCTTGGAGCAGCTCTAACCGATGGTGTTGTTCTTTGCCATTTGGCCAATCATGTGTGGCCTCGATCCGTCCCAAGTATTCACGTTCCCTCACCAGCTGTAGTAAGTTTATTATGTTAAAAAATGTTGGCTGTTCATCAGACATTTATTAAGTACAATGGCAGGTGTTGTGCAGAATGCTAGAGATACAAATATGAATAGTGCAGTCCCTGCCTTCCCTACCTTCTACTAGAGAAGAAAATGGGCACATAGACAATGACTTACAGCAGTGTGCTTAATGTTAGAAGAGAGGTATGTAAGAGGTGTGCATAGGAATACAAAAAATGGACCACTTATTTCTGCCTGAAGAATTCAGGAAAGCTCTCCCAGAAGAGGTAAAATTGTAGGAATTCTGACATAGTATTTCTAGATTTGAATGATAAGGAAGATCATGGCACATTCAAGGAATTTTAACTTGTTCAGAATTGATCCTGCACAAGGTGTGGGTGCAAAAGGCAGGAGATGTAGCTAGAGAAGTAAGGCAAAGGCCAGCACCTCTTTTTGTAATAAAATTTTATTGGAACACAGTCCCGCTTGTTTATATATTATATTATATGTTACCTTCAGACTATTAACAGAATTGAGTAGTTGCAGCAGATCATATGGCCCTCATTTGATCTAACATTTATTTGACTGTTTAAGAAAAAGTTTGCTGACTCTGGTCTAGAGCATTGAGTTTATAAAGCAACTGGCAAGAATATTTTTAACATTAGCAAAATTTTTTAAACTTTGCTAGTAACATCACATTTTCTTCCTTTGCAGCCTAAATTGTCAATAGCAAAATGCAGGCGAAATGTGGAGAATTTCCTAGAAGCTTGCAGAAAAATTGGTGTGCCTCAGGTAATAAATTCATCATTTTTATATTGCTTAAATAGATGGTTACTGTTTTCCTAAAATCTTTCAGAAGTGCAGGTATCTATAACCTTATAGGGCTAGCTTTGAGCTATACTGATTATTACTAACATGATTTTGTGTTCCTAGAGGCAATCAGTATACTTTGAGCAGTTTTCCTTAATTATTTCCAAGGACCAAGCAAAAAAATCATACACATATAAATTTATTTATTTATTTTAAATCTTTATTATTGAAAGGATTACATGTGTCCTCTTTTTCCCCCCATTAACTCTCTCCAGCCCACCTCCACATTTAATTTTAAATGTATTATAATAACTAATGCTAAGTAATCAAAAATAGTTATTCGGACATTTCCTAAACATTCTCACTTGCTGTTTGACTTGTAATGCATCTTCATGCACAATAGAGTCTGTGCTTCAAAATAAGTGCATCTTCGATTGAGAATGCTTCAGTGTGTTTCAAGTATTTTCACACTTGTAATACTTTTCTTGTTTATTTGAAATAAAGTTAGACTTAGAGAAATGTTGCAAAAATATCACAGAGAGTTATTGTGTACACTTCACCCAGGATCCTCCACTGGTAACATCTATATAAACGTAGTACGCCATCCAGACTAACAAACACTGGGATGGTGCTGTTAACTGAATTACAGACTTTGTTCAGATTTCCCGTTTTCCCACCAAGCTCTAATACTTGGGAATTTAGCATTTAGCACCCAAGAGGCCATTTCTAGGCTCTTGTCCTGCTATTGAGATTTATTGCCTCTGACTTCTGCAGTTACAGCTTTATTGCCTTCAATAGTAAAAAAAAATTAAACTTTATAGATGTGATTAAGGGATATGAACTTGATACACTTTTTATTCATTTTACCCTTTTAAAAACAATTATGTTAAACCAACTAAGCATGGTACTCTTAAGAAATATAATATTTGCCGAAACCGGTTTGGCTCAGTGGATAGAGCGTCGGCCTGCGGACTGAAGGATCCCGGGTTCGATTCCGGTCAAGGGCACGTACCTTGGTTGTGGGCACGTCCCCAGTGGTGGGTGTGCAGGAGGCAGCTGATCAATGTTTCTCTCTCGTCGATGTTTCTAGCTCTCTGTCTCTTTCCCTTCCTCTCTGTAAAAAATCAATAAAATATATTTAAAAATAAAAAATTTAAAAAATATATAATATTTAATGAAATTAAATTTAAAGAAATAAACAACTTGGTAACATTTTATACGTTTTTTCATTAACCACAGTCATTACAGTTCCTGTCATCTTCTCCTTCAAGGAGAAAAACATGATTCTTCTATCACCTTAATTAGAAATCCAGTATTGGCCCCCGGACTCAAATTCCACAGTTTTTCTTGAAGTTAAGCCCTTGTCCTAATAGCTTTCACAACAGTGACTCTCTTTTTACCCAGTTCACCATTCCTGTCTCTTCGCTCGCCATGACTTGTGAAGGGCTCAACATCACTTGTCCAGTGAGCAGTTTTCTCTTTCAGCTCTTTCACATGTTGCAAAATGGAAGAGAAAGAGCTCAGCTCTATAGAGCGTCTGTATTAGTCAGTGTGTTTTTTCCTCCTTTTATTAAGTAGATCGTGATTCTACTATTTATTTTTCACTTTTTTCTTTTGTGGTTTTTTTTAAGAATTATAAAATGAAAGAATTGAAATATGTTTGGTGGTAGTTAGCAAGGACCTTTAATTGCTGTATGAACAAATTCAAAAATTTGTTTTCATTTTTACATCATAGTTTCCTAAAGGCTCATCATCTCTTAGAACAAACCTTTTTTAAACGTTATTAATAAGTTTTCTAAACGAATAGCATGCATTTTCTCCATATTAACAAGCAGGTTCTAATACTCAGATGTTCACATTAACATTCAGTGCTTCCTTTTGGTCCACTGAATATGTTCCTACCTGGTCATCACATTACACCAGCATGCCCAGTACCTGCCGGCTCCCATACCATCATGTCCTGAACAAAAGAATGTGGCGTGGTTGGCACAGGGAATGGCAACCAGAGAAAAGATATGAGTGATCAAAGAGAGTCACTGCGTACATAGAGGAATGCGGAAAACAGCCCCAAACAGCAAGCCATGTTAGTAGAATTAGCCTGTCAAGCCTGTTGAAAGTACTGTGTTTACCAGTGTTTATCGTCATGGGACCTGTATTCTGGGCTTTATGAAACCATCATCTACCTCAAATTTAAAATGCACACACTGAAATTCTTTTAGAATGTACCTGCAATCAGCGAAATACAAAAACAGAGTGCCTTAAAGCATGCATTTAATTCAGCATTTGCCAAGCAATGGTGAATAGTATTTATTGTGGGCCAGGTTGTTCCTATTCCTACCAGAACTGTGCTATTTGAAGTCGGGAGGTAGAAAGCAATATAATTTTAAAATACTGGGCGGTTAGAAAGGATTTCTTGACATACTGACATATCCTTCCTCTTCCCCCCTATTCCCCACCAGAAGGGGGAAATGGACATTCCACATAGGCCACCTCTTCCTCTCCTCTGCCTTCCACTCTCTACCACCACCACCCACCACCACCACTTTTAGATGGGTTCCTGTTATGCTGCAACTTCTGCTTTAAAAAAAAATTAGTCATTTGCTTAGAACAAAGTGAAGGAAAATGAATAAATATACAAACTCATATGTTCAAAGGAGCATTCAAAGGTCCTTCTGCTGAGGAGGAAAGAGAAAGCCTATACCTCCTCCTCTTCCTCTGTTACCCCTGCTTCTGGGCGCTCTGAATTACTGCACATCCCACTTACCTGTTTGACTTGTAAAGAAAATCGGGAATGTAAAAATGATCACCTTTAAAGTTGTATAATGTAAAATTTAGTATTATAAATATTAATATCAGATTCTATGTATAAAGGCAAACAGTCTCCTTTCTCAATATAATTTTTAAGTGTTTACAATGTAAGTTATGAATAAAATATTAAAGAATAAGGTGACTATGCCCTAACTGGTTTGGCTCAGTGGATAGAGCGTCGGCCTGCGGACTCAAGGGTCCCAGGTTCGATTCCGGTCAATGACATGTACCTCGGTTGCGGGCACATCCCCAGTGGGAGGTGTGCAGGAGGCAGCTCTCGATGTTTCTCTCTCATCGATGTTTATAACTCTCTATCCCTTCCCCTTCCTCTCTGTAAAAAATCAATAAAATATATATTTTTTAAAAAGAATAAGGTGACTATTAAAAACTTCTGATAAGATTGGGCATGTGGGTATTCTTTTTATTACTATGCTTTTATTAGATACGTTACATTTGAAAAACTAGTGGGTGATAAAAATTTCTGTGTGAGTTCAATATCTTGTGTACTAAAATTATTATATGTTATGTGTTGAGTATTTTCTAGCTATCAAGTCCAATGATATATTTACTTATTTAATTTCTTCATCTATGAACTAAAAGGTTTGTATAATCTCTGAGATCTTTGTGATGTAGCTTCATTTTGCACATATTAGTGAAGACTTGGTTAAGATGGGCTTGCCAAAAAAAAAAAGATGGGCTTGCCTTGGTTTTAGAGGAACACCAAATCATCCAGTATACCTGACCAGCTAGTGAATTTCTCTGATTATTAGGCTTTCCCCCTTTTTGAACCTTCTCAATTTACCTGGCTTTCTCTGAAAACTTCCCTCTCCTCAGCCCGCTTCAAGGTTTTGTCCATGTTTTCTGAGAAACCAGTTCTTTTTCGTTATTGAGGAAGAATGAGATCCGAGAAAGAGGTTCCCTCACGAAGTCCTCACTGCTCTCAGGCCTCCCTCAGCCAGCAGCCAGTGCTGTTCATTGTATCCTGAATGTTCATACCAGTCACTATTCCAGCCAATTTTATTCTGCTATTTTGTAGTAAAATCAAACTCAGCACACAGAGGTGTCTTTGTAGCTTTGTTTTTCAGCATTTTTTTTATTCATCTTAGTAAAAAATGTTACGAGATGTGTTTCAGTGAGTATGATTGAGATGATCATATTGAATTCTATACTCAAATCTGTATTTCCGATCCACTGACTTTGTTTTTCTGTTTCCTTTCCTGCTCACACTTTGGACAGGACAATCTTTGTTCCCCTTCTGACATCCTTCAGCTAAACCTCAGCGTTAAAAGAACGGTTGAAACACTGCTTACTCTTGGGGCACATTCAGAAGAATCCAGTTTTGTCTCTCTGTCTATACAGCTTTTGGGTTTTGTGGCATTTTATTGTATTTTAATGTTAACTCTCTGTATGCTTTATTACTGGACCTTCCCCCTCTAGCTGAAAGATTGCATTCCAGTGGTTTTTCACCTCATTCCTGGGCTTGGTAAAGGAGGTTTGTTTCTCGTTCAGAAATATTTACATATGTGCTTTTATTTTCCTGGCCATCAAAGAGCTAACCCCTAAAGGAGATAAATCCTTTCCTCATATGTCCAGATGAGCAGCCCATCACGTTAGTCAGTAAGCATTTATGGAGACTAACAAAGAGCAAAAGACCAGTATTTTTTCTCTTCGTCATTCATCCATTCTCCTGGCCTGTGGCCTTGTTTCTGTTAAGTCCTGAAGTGTTTCTACTAATACAATCTTGAGCCTCTTAGCATATGACTAAGAATTTTCATTCCAAATGACATAATAAAATTCCCATCTGGCTATTTTTCCATGCCTGAACACAACTTTTAAGTGTGAAATTGTAAGTTGCCGAACTTCTTCAACAGATGCTCATAAGGAAAATAGAGGTACCCTTTCTGGTTTATAGGGCATATGCTCACTTAAATCTCTGCATTGAACTGTGCCCTGAAGTCTCCCTTTTGGCTGTCTGGGCATCTAAAGGCACTACTTAACCTTAATAATTTTAATTTGACCAGAATGGTCAGTCCAAAATCATGTAGGTTCTCTAGATTGTTATTCTGAGCCCAGTGTATACATTTAAAACAATAGACAACAAGCAAATGATCGAGAGCTGACTTTGCAGGGGTAGGCAGCTGTCCAGATTTACTATGTGTTTATCTTTAATTGAGCTTCATATCTAGAATCCTATTAAGAATTTAAAATCAGAATTTATGTAATTCCCAATACCATTTGAACCATCTTACTAGGTGAGCTTGTATTTTATAGGCTGTTGAGGAGATTGTATCTGAACAGTAGGTGAAGTATTAGGCAGCCGTCTCTGTTCTGTACCCACGGCAATGGATAGAGTCGCTTTTAGGACATCCTGTTGTAGAAGTCAGCCTGGAGGTTTGATTGCTTTCAGTTTCCTCTGTATTAAATGAGACAGTTACTTAAAACATTTAAAACTGTTTACTGTTGGTGCTGAAACATGGAACACTGTGTTGGAAACTTTAGTTTTATATAGTAGTAGTGCCTTCCAGCGTTTGGGGGAGGGGGAGGGTCAGATGTTTCTGAGTCAGAGATCATTTAGTTCTGTGGAATTTTGTCCTTTTGAAAAAACACCTGATAAAAAACACATTGTCTCGTGTGTGGTTTGAAGGGCGTAATTGTGCATTCTTTTCGGAACACAGGCTTCTGCAGGCCAGCTGGAAGGTAACTGCTTCTGGGAAGCATAGCCTCTGAGGACACGTCTCAGTCACGTGCCGCACAGGCCGCAGGGCACTCCTGAGACAGGATCAGGGAATTGGCCTCAGAGAGAATAGGTCTCTCCCAAGAGCAAACCCTGAAAATTCATTTTAAGTATAGATATCCTATACTTGCAGTTGTACTCAAAGTATTTACACAAAGTTGATCATTTAAAAGAGCAAAAGGTTGCAGTTACCTTTTTTTAATCAGATAATTATTTTTTAAAAGAAAGAAGCATATAAGGACCAATAACTGCTCAAAATAAATACTTGTTATATTTTTTATTGCAGCTGATTTTGTAAAACTTCCTAATGTAGTGAGTGCTAATGAAAAGCTGAGAAAAGTTCAGTTATCTTCTTTAATAAGTATGTATATTTTCTTTTTAACGAAACCAGAATTCTACTTTCTGTCCAGTTTCTTCCCATAATCCCTGCCTGGTATGAAAGCCCTGATTTTCACAATCAGGACTATAATGCAGAGAGTAGACATCCCTCTCTAGTGCAGCCTGAGTGATGGCACCAAATAATCGTGCATTCCTAGTGTATATAATTTCCAAAGTGCTTTCTCCTACAGGCTAAGCCATCTGGTATAACTTGTAATTTTTTTCTCTTTTCACCTGCCTGGTTTTACTAATTTGCATTGCTCTTTTATTTATCAGAGGTAAAGATGTTGCTTTCACTCTATAGTATTCTGTTTATCCTCTGTTGTTTGTGTAAGTGTACGTAACTTGTCCATTTTCCATTTTGCAAAACAATCCTATGTACTTTTAGTTGTGTTAATAAAGTGATAGTGTCAGATATCATCTCTGTGTACCTCATATTAACAGAGGTCATTTTCACAGGTACTGACTTTCCACATCTCAGTTGATTATTATAAGAGAAGAGATGCTTATTTTTTTTCTTTTCAGTTCCGTGATGTTCATCCTGTTTTCTTTTGTGTTTGTTTTTATGTCACGTTTTCCCATTTCAGGAGCAATTATGTTTGCCTCTCCACATTTTAGAAGAGAAAGGTTTGAGCCAGGTTGCAGTGACGGTCCAGGCTCTCCTGGCACTGGCCCCACCCAAGCAGCAGCAGCACCAGTTATCTGCTGTTTAAGGACTCCCAGCACTCCGGCTATTGCCTGGCCAAAATGGAACAGGACAACACCATCACGCTGCCACCGTCTGCTTAAACAGAGCTCTAACATGTTCTTAAAAGGGACTGTTTCCATGATTCCTAACAGGAATATTTCGCTTCATTTCTCCATTTTAGGGGAGGTTATATCCATTTCCATTGAATTGTTTTTGAAGACCTGGTTGATTTTCGTAAATGAAACGTAATCCTGTCATTACTGAGAACCAACACTGAAGCCTAACCTGGCAGTGCTTTCCTAGAGGAAGGGTCTTCCCCGCATACCAGAGAGAGCTTCTCAGAGGCTAGTTAGCTCTCTTGAAGGCACAGACATGCTGTTACCTTTACCTGTTCCCAAGACCTCTAGAGCGCTGGTTTTAAACGTGGTTGTTCAATGGAGTCTCCTGGAGCATTTGTTAAAATACAGGTCCTATTCAGTAGGGTCTAGTAAGGCCTGGGTATCTGCATTTTCAACGAACATTCCAGATATTTCATGTAATAGAGTCCACCGTTCCAAGCTAGATATTTGTATGATTGGGGGAAGTAATGACTCCACTGTGTTTTTCAGCCACATTTAAAATCAAAAGCTATATGATGACTACTTGGACTTTTGTCCAAGGCAAAACAAAAATATGTAGAAGGCCTAGATTTTGCATAGTAAAACAATGGAACAAAGTTGTATTTAAGGCCAGTGTCCTAGGCCCTAGACTGTTCCAAATCCTTAGGCCAGTAACATGCGCTACTCAGCATTTGCTTTGACTTCCTTGAACCCCCCTCCCTCTTCAGCCCCCATGCTGCTCCCAGGATACCTGGGCCTGCCAACACCTTCCAGTCACAGCAATACACTTCCAGCTCCCCAGCTAATGGAAGGCCATGAAAACAGAGCAGAAGGAATAAGGGAAAAGCCAAGAGTCTTCTATTTCTTTCAGGTAACTGTCAGTTCCAGTGGCTGAATTAAAGCGCTTGCAGCATCTTAAAAACAGCTCACTGCCTTTTCATCCAGCTCCACCACTAGTGCCTGTTCACCCAATTGTGTGGAGTAGAAGGGCCTGGGGTCTCCGCCACACAAAGCCAGGGGCCTTTATCTAAGCCTCTCGGGGCGAGTTTAACCCTCGGGGGTCTTTCTTCCTCTATATTTTGAACCCTTTTTAGTTGTCAGTGGTATGTTTTGGTCACTGTCTTTATAAACCAAGTAAATAGCGTAAGTGAAGATACTAATTATCTAGTTTTTTTTCTGTTGTTGACTGTTCTGGGTTTCCTTTACCAATGCATGCATTTGAGCATAATGTTCTCACTCTTTTTATCATGTAAACGCAGCATCTACAAGTAACTTTGGATAAAATAATGTTTAGTATCTAATAAATCAGTGTTTTCTACTTATTCTCATAAGGAAACAAATTCATCAGAACATTATCACTTGTCCTAGTTTAAAATTATATAACACAGAACATCTGCACTCAAAGCCCAATGTTCCTCACACAACAAAAGTAAAATGTCTTTTAAGTGCTTAGAGCCAGACCTATTATATTAACAGTTCCAAACACACCCACCAATCATATGACTTGTTTAGAATTTAGTTATGTTTATTTTTAAACTATAGGTATTTTTCCTTCTGGTCAACATTAAACTCAGTACTACTTCCAAATTATAGCGAGCCATTTGAATGAAACTCAGCAAAGGACAGGACTCTTTGTCACATATTATGCAAGGAATAATCCCAGAAGACATACATAATGCAACATTTGGAACATTTGCAACTAATTTTCCCAGAGGAATAAATGGAAATTTCAAATTTTACACATAACATGAAACCTGTTCATGAATTTTTATCAAATTTCACATTTCAATTGCTAGAAAAAAGATTGTGCAGTTTTGGTTGATAATGAAAGGAAGATATCAAATATATTGAATTTCTTTTCTGTGTCAAGATGAGAAAACAAATCATGATTTTTTTGTTGAAAATTATTTGTATTCAGTATTTTATTTGTACCTTTGGGTTTGTTTTTGCTTTTTTTTTAAGCTTTATTGAGGTATAATTTATATGTCACAACATTCTGTTGCTTTATAGTAATGTGCAATTTTTTAAGTTGTACCTTTGTTTTTTTAACTGAAAAACACGGTTTAACGTTTAGCCTTGCCAGATACTAATGAAGGTGACTGTACCAGTCCCACCTAACCGCCTACTTATGAACTTCCTATTGAAGCGGCCGCCTTCCCAGTGCCGAGGTGTGAGGGAAGGAAAGGCTGTGCCCACCCACCGGGGCCCGCCAACTCCAGAGATTGTAAGTCAGCAGGTTTCTGGACTTTCAGACGCATACATGCTTGGCACTCCAAACCGTTTTTCTCTGGAAACAACTCATAGGAGGAGGAGCCTTTGTATTTGACTAGAACAGAGGAGGAGGCTTACTACTAGGTCACTTTTCTTTATAAAAATACAGTCTTACAGCCAATCAAGGAATCTGATTTCTCTTACTTGCCATAGCTCAGCAGTGACTAATGATGTGTGCCTGTGCTGATGAGTGTGATGAATTTTTAAAAACTAAGCACTTAAATGGTTATAGAAATGAAGGAAAACATGGATATTTTGAAGCTTTTTTATATACATATTGCAGTGAGATGGTTTACAGCAGGTTTTATTTCTGAAAATGTTGTAAACATGTAATTAGTAAAAGAATTTGTGAAATGTTGTCCTATATTTGTATGTCTGTAAATATGATGCCTAAGTTCTAACTATAAATATGTCAATATCATGTATGTTATTTTAAATTGCCTGTATGCCACCTTACACTTCCACATTAAAATAAAAACCAACACTTCAATAGCATGAGATAAAGGCTGATTGAAAATGTTCTTATCTAAAGCATGGTTTCCTTGGCAAATATTAAAGAGTATCTAATTTCCCGAAGGAACGTCAGATAAGGAGAAACTGGGTTCTCATAATAGGCCCTTGAGATCAAAATGTACTGTTTAAAGGAAGTATGGAAGTCAGTAGTGCCCTGTGTTTGGACTAGATATAAGGCTTATTTATTAGTACATGAAATATGTGTGACTCTTTGAGACAATTTTTCTCTCAGAAACTACCAGTTGTGCCATCAGAAAAGCTTTAGCATCCCAAGACATTCTATTTTGATTAAGCAAAACACGAATGACCCAGCAGGCTCATTCTTTTTTATGGGAAGAGGGAGGATGACCAACAATCAGCTTTATGTTGCAGGCACAGGTTAGGTATTTTCACATGCTTTGTCTCTTAGTCTTAATACCTCTTAAGGTGAGAATTGCTGAGTAAGCAAAATAGGTATAGACCCTAGTGTCTCACTTATCAAAAATATCTCCAAACTAGTCTTCCAGGGAACCTGTGTCCCCCATCTTTACCTGGTTGGGTTTGCTAACATCTCATTTCTGTCATTTCTGGGAAATGTGAATTATCCTTGCCTATTTCCCAGAAAAGGAGCTGAAGCTTAAACACCATCAACCCCTAATAAAAACACTAAAATAATGATAAATCTAAAAGGCAGGAAGGAACCAACCTTTAATAAAACTTCACTACATATGTATATTATGCTGGACACTTCATAAACATCATCTTGTAATTCCTATTGAATAACTTCACCTTTGCTCATAGAGTGTTTTCACTATCAACCAATTGAATAAAATCAGAATCAGAGACGTATTATAGGATTACTGAAGTTTTAATGCATTACTGTAACAGCCTATGAGTTTTTTCCTGGTAAGAAAGAGCAAGAGGAATCTTCACAAGGCTCCTGCAAATACTTCCCAGCAAAAATTTTTCAAAATATGAACAAGCCCTAAATCAATGCTATAATCTTAATTCAAGGTTTGAAACTAATATAATAGGCAAAGTAAAATAACCAGGCCACACCTCGGAATGTCCAAATTAGAAACTACCTGTAGATGAGTTATCTGATGGTAATAGATGTTTCTTATTCCCTTCAAGTCCTTTCCATCTCCAGAATGCCAGAGGAAAAGACAGGAGGTACTTGGTCATTATCTCTTGATTCTCTGTCTGTCTTTGCCTCTACCTTTACCTTTTGAATCCTTGCCATCATCTTTGTCCTTCCTAGGCATTCTGAAACCACCAATTTCATTCCGTACTATAATGCCTCGCCACCAAGCCTGGAGCTGGAAGAGAAAGGGGAGTGAGAACAATGTATAGTGCCTGACAAGCTGCATTCTTCCTACATAAGGGATTGGGTTTTAATGAAGTAACTTGTATCTGAAGAATGGACTGAGAAATGGGTGTGCCAAGCATGCCCTCCCTGCAGCAGTTGTGCAGGACCCAGGGCTTAAGCCATGGACTCTAAAGTTCACAAGGAGTAAAAATAAAAAGAACCTTTTTCTTATACTTAGAAACCTGACTCCCTTGTACTTCTGATCTTTACAAACATACTTTTCCATCTAACAACGATTTGACCCAAGTTTAAAATGTGCAGATAGGCCTAGCCGGTTTGTCTCAGTGGATAGAGTGTCAGCCTGCCGACTGAAGGTCCCGGGTTCTATTCTAGTCAAGGGCACATGCCTGGGTTGCAGGCTTAATCCCCAGTGTGGGGCATGCAGGAGGCAGCCAATCAATGATTCTCATCATTGATGTTTCTATCTCCCTCTCCCTTCCTCTCTAAAATCAATAAAAATATATTTTTAAAAAGTAAGTAAAATGTGCAAATAATCTAGATGATTTCAGTAGTTCTGGTGTACTTCATATCTTTAATACTCATTTTCATGCATATCTTAGTCATTAGAGACAACTGTTCTGGGCTACTTTAAAATCACACTCAGCCCTAAAGACTGAAAGCAAATCCACTAGTAAAAAAAATAAAAAAGGTAGCCTTCCTCTAGTTCTTAGATTTTTGCTCTCAGTCAAGGAATCCTGACTAGTGGCTGACAAATAGAAAACACCATAGTAGCTTGATAAATACTAACTGTACATCTGACTCTCCTAATGGAAAGCTCAAGTTTGGATTTGGTTACCTGGTCCTGAATGCACTTTAAAGCTTACTTTTTAAAAAAATATATATTATTTTTTTTATTGATTTCAGAGAGGAAGGGAGAGAAACATCAATGATGAGAGAGAATCATTGATTGTCTGCCTCCTGCACGCCCCCTACTGGGGATCGAGCCCGCAATCTGGGTATGTGCCCTTGACTGGAACCGAACCTGAGATCCTTCATTCTGCAGGACAACGCTCTGTCCACTCAGCCAAACCAGCTAGAGCTAAAGCTTACTTTTTTAATCCACCCCTAATACATATCCTAAACTACAGCCTGCATATTATTCTTTCTCCGCAGGTACTCCTCTTTCAGAAACAAGGACGATCCTCAAAACAAGTTTCAGTTTCGTTGATGTTATTTTTGCTTGATATTTCCTAGAATCTGACCTGCCAGTTAAAGCATCATGAATATACAGAAGTTCATATAAAACTAAAGCTATTTTTTTGTCTAAACGTATCCCCTCTACTTTTTTTGAAAACGGCTCTCATCATAATCTGGCAGATAGCCTGGGCTAACTTATAAATAGGATTTTCAGAAGCAGTATGATATTAGAACTCTGTCAAGAGCTGTTTTGGTTAGCCCAGCTTGTATAGCTCAGTTAGCTGAGCTTCATCCCATGCACGAAGAGGCCACCAGTTTAATTCATGATCTGGGTTTTGGGCTTGATCCCCAGTAGGGAGTGTATAGGAGGCAGCCGATCGATGTTTCTATCTCTCCTTCTCCCTTTCTCTAAAAATCAATAACATTTTTTAAAATCTATTTTGGTTAGAAATAGTATCCTTAAATTTGACCTCTGGGCACAAATTCTAGGTTTTGCTTCCACTGCTAAGCCACCTCCTTCTCCCTGGATTAAAGTTGGAGGAATGTCTTTTTCTGTTAACTGTCTCCCTGCACCACTGTCTGTAGGCCATGTTTCCTCACAGATCTCCTGTTCTGAGTTTGATAATAAATGAGAGGTGCTTTGCATTCCTCAGTGTTAAGCCAGATATAGAATTGAAAGGACCCCACTAAGACAATTACAACTTTCTACCTTTATGATGCTCTTTAATTCCAAGAGAGACTGCTCTACTTGCTTCTTGTTCTTCTCCTTTTCTATACGATCTTCAATGATGACCTGTTCATACTCCCTTATCTGCAAAAGTAAACATTAATTATACTACAGGACTCTTGGCTAAGCTGTGGCCCAGCCAGCCCTGTAATTTTAATAAAATGTAAAATAAAGCATGCCAAATCTAAAGAAAAACCAAAGGAAAAAATACTTACTGGATTCCTATGTTATAAATATTCACATATTAGCTTCATAATTGTTCCCAATTGTTTTTCAGTTTGAATAACTCAAATTTGCCTTAAAATATTTCATAAAAATGAAATACTAACAGATGTGATTAATGACCTCAAATTAATGTCGTTTTTTAAGAGATGTGATAGAATGCACACATGAAGCCATAATTAGAAGCATTTTAGAAATCATAATTTACTGTCTTCAGAGACCAAAAAGTAGAAATTTTAAGAGGTTGTTGTGAGGGTCAAATTAAGTTCTACTAGAGTATGTGCAATACTAGTAAGGCCCTGGGACAGAGTAAGCACTAAGTGTTAGCTACTGCTCTTGTTGCCTCCACCATCAATGTTGTTGCGTTGTCATCGCTATCATCATGATCATTGAAAAAGAATCCCATGGCCCAGCCAGTGTGGCTCAGTGGTTGAGTCTCAACCTATGAACCAGGAGCTCATAGCTCGATTTCCAATCAGGGCACATGCCTGGGTTGCAGGCTTGATCCCCACGGGGAGGCAGGCAGGAAGCAGCCAATCAATGACTTGCTCTCATCATTGATGTTTCTATCTCTTCCTCTCCCTTCCTCTCTGAAATCAATAAAAATATATTTAAGAACAAGAAAAAGATGGTTTACATCTTCACTTGGTGACAGAAAATAGCATTACCCCAACTACTGTAACTTAGCTCCACCCACTCCTCAGTGCTCAGCCTTAACTATTGAAACTCTGCTTCCTTACCATCCTTGCAAGGTCTTGAAGGTGTGTTAAGTCACCGGCCTTAACAGATTTGAGTGAATTCAGTTCATTCTGTTTCATTTCTGTGTCCTTATCATATTTCTCCATCCAGAACTCTAGCTTCTCCTCAAGTTTCTATTGGGAAAGAATATTAAATCATGGCTTCTACCAGACACAAAGCACTTATATAAAGTTCAAGAACAAGCAAAACTTTTTCATAGTGATAGAAGTCAGAATCGTGGCTATTTCTGGAGGAGAGTTGGTTTATTGATGCAATGGGACATGAGGAAGACTTCTGGTATGCTGTAAATGTTTTCTTTTTGATTGTTGTTGTTAATCCTCACCCAAGGATATTTTCTATTGATTTTTTAGAGAGAGTGGAAGGGAGGGGGAGAGACAGAGAGAAACATTGATGTGAGAGACACAGTGATTGGTTGCCTCCCACACGCACCCCGACCGACTGGGGCCGGGGATTGAGCCTGCGAATGAGGGATGTGCCCTTGACTAGAATTGAAGGTGGGACCCTTCAGTCCTCAAGCTGATGATCTAGCCACTGAGCCAAACTGGCCAGGGCTGTAAATGTTTAGTGTTTCTCTATCTGAGTGCTGGTTACAGGAGCATATATATGTACATATTCATCAAACTACTTACTATTTATGTTATTTGTGTATTAATGTTATTTATTTAATACTGAATTTAAAAATGAGGAAGAGGCCCTTTTCAGTGTCTGGATAAGAGAACTTGCAATGAAAAGGAAAGGAATAGCTGAAACCGGTTTGGCTCAGTGGATAGAGCGTCGGCCTGCGGACTCAAGGGTCCCAGGTTCGATTCTGGTCAAGAGCATATACCTTGGTTGGGGGCACATCCCCAGTAGGGAGTGTGCAAGAGGCAGCTGATTGATGTTTCTCTCTCATCGATGTTTCTGACTCTCTATCCCTCTCCCTTCCTCTCTGTAAAAAATCAATAAAATATATTTAAAAAAAAAAAAGAAAAGGAAAATATAAAACTGTTACTATTCGCAGTCAATAACATTTTCTACCTAGAAAACCCAAACAAATCAACTGAAAACCATTAAAATGAATAGAAGAGGACATAAGGAATCTAAAAGCAATATACAATAATAGTCTTCCCATACACCATGCACTTAGATACATGTCCAAGAATGGTTAGCATTGTTTTAACAGAAAAAGTCAGAAACTGACAGAAGAATGGTTAATTAAATGTTGGTGTAGCTTGTGTATGGGATATTATACAGCAGTTGTACTGACAAGGAAAACATTAAAGACAAGGTAAATAAATAAATAAATAAATAAATAAATAGGGTCTACAACAATATACCTAGTATGATCCCATTTACTTTAAAAACATAAATAAATACTAAAAACATGTAAGTAGGTACACATAAAAGTATGTCTATTAAAAGAAAAAGATGTGGAAGAAATGTTTTTTAAGAAGGGGAGTGATTCAGAGAGCTTTCACCTTTAAAAATCTATATATTTCTGTCCTAATTGGTTTTGCTCAGTGGTTAGAGTATTGGCCTGTGGACTGACGGGTGGCAGGTTTGATTCCAGTCAAGGGCACCTACTCAGTTGCAGGTTTGATCCCCGGCCCTGGTCAGGGCCCTTCCTGCAGGAGGCAACCAATAGATGTGTTTCTCTCATATGGATATCTCTCTCTCTTTCTCTCTCTCTCTCTCTCTCTCTCTCTCTCTCTCTCTTTCTCTCTCTCTCTCTCTCTCTCTCCTCCCTGCCCCCCACCCACATCCTCCCTTCCACTCTCTCTAAAAATCAATGGAAAAAAGATCCTCAGGTGAGGATTAACAAAAAAAAAAAAAAAATATATATATATATATATATATATATATATATATATATATATATATATATATATATTTCTGTACTGTTTCAAATGTTTCATTAACAAGTATTTATGTACTGCTTGTGTTATTGGGCTGAAGATCCAGGAAACACTGACTTCATCCACAAATCGTTCACTTAATCTACTAGCTCATCTGATTGTTATGCCTGCTGTGTCTAACACTTGAAACAGGTAAAATGATACATAATTCTTAAATTGCAGGTTACAGGACCCTGATTCTAATAACCTACCAGATATTTTTTCAGTAAAGATCTGTGATATAGCATCTAGTAATTCTTTAACTATAAATTTGGAATTCTTTTCTGAAAATTCATTAGCGTTCTCAAAATCAAGGCTTATCATGGAAATTTTTTCCTTATTCATCCAATAGATATTCAGCTTGGTTTGTTGTTAGAATTAGAAATACTAATTAAAACCCTATGATTCACACAAGAAGAAATAAAATGAATAAATAAATATATGGGAAAATGATCAAGTCAATCGGTAAGAAAAAAATACAAAATAAAACAGCTCATTAAGTTAGCAGACTTTTAATAATATCTAAAATGGCTAGTGCTGCTGAGGATACTTGATATTAGTGCCTGGATATACTGCTGATGGCAGTGTAAATTAGTATTAGCAATATTATCAAGTCACAAAATACCAGTCTCTCTGACATCATAATCTCATGCTTGAGATTTATTTTGGGTAAATAATTGCAATAAAGAAAAACAGTTATGGACAAAGCTTTCATTACTACTGCATTATTTATAACTAGAGGCCCGATGCATGAAATTTGTGCACTGGGTGGGGGTCCCCTCAGCCCAGCCTGCACCCTCTCTAATCCGGGACCCCTCGGGGGATGTCCGACTGCCAGTTTAGGCCCAATCCCAGGGATCGGGCCTAAACCAGAAGTCAGACATCCCTCTCACATTCCGGGACCGATGGCTCCTAATCACTCACCTGCCTGCCTGCCTGATTGCCCCCAACTGCCCCCCCTTGCTGGCCTGGTCACCCCACACAGCCTGCTGTTAAGTTGTTTGGTTGTCCTTCACTAATTCCCCTGCTGGCCTGGTTGTAGGCAGCCATTTGTGAGGGAGTGAGGGTTAATTTGCATATCACCTGTTTATTATATAGGATAACTTGTTACCTCTTTATTATATAGGATATTTAGAAATAACCTAAATATCTAAAATAAAGGGTAACAAGTAAACTATGGCATAACCATTCAATGGAAAATTATAAAACTATTTTTAATTATTTTATGAAGAGACTGGTAACATGAAAAAATGGTTAAATAATTGGCAATTTAAAAAAATCTTCCCTCAACCAAGAATGTTATTTTTTTAAATTTAATAAATCTTTATTGTTCAGATTATTACAATTGTTTCTCCTTTTTTCCCCCATATCTCCCCTCCAACCGGTTCCCACCCACCCCCTCTGCCCTTACCTCCCCCCCGCTGTCCTCATCCATAGGTATATGATTTTTTGTCCAGTCTCTTCCCGTACCCCCCACACAGACACCCCTTTCCCCCTGAGAATTATCAATCCACTCCCTTTCTATGCCCCTGATTCTATTATATTCACCAGTTTATTCTGTTCATCAGATTTTTAATTCACTTCATTTTTAGATTCACTTGTTGATAGATATGTATTTGTTGTTCATAATTTTTATCTTTACTTTTTTCTTCTTTTTCCTCTTTTTAAAGAATACCTTTCAGCAAAGAATGTTATTTTTATAATTTTAAAAAGTCATATTTTAAAATTATGACAATGAGACAATATAGGAATGAGAAAAGTTTCTCATGTATTCAAATTATAGCTTTATAAAATATTTATTCAGATGAATAACTTTTGTTTTGATGTATGTGAAATACATGTTTAAAACTATTTTTTAAATATATTTTTTATTGATTTCAGAGAGGAAGGGGGAGAGAGAGAGAGAAACATTAATGATGAGAGAGAATCATTGGTCAGCTGCCTCTTGCACACCTCCTACTGGGGATCCAGCCCGCAACCTGGGCATGTGTCCTGACCGGGAATCAAACCATGACCTCCCAGTTCATATGTTAATGCTTAACCACTGAGCAACACCAGCTGGGCTCAGATGAATAACTTTAAAAGATAACATGGGCTATATATAGCTCATTCATTACGCTGGTAGAATTAAGATTGATTTTTTTCCCTTAAGAAAATGTGTTGGCTGTCCTTGGTATTTTGTAAGTGAAACACAAACATGTCAGAGGATAAAATAGTTTTGTTGACTCACCTGCTGCTCCCTTCGAAGGAATATTTCAATCTCCATATGAATCTGGTTTTCTTCTTCAGTTCTCAGCCTTAGTTTCTGTGAGAACAATAAACCACGTCAGTTCTTCCCAGCAGGGATGCTGGGTTGGAAATGAGAACTTCTCAAGATTAGAGGTGTGGCTGAGGCAGAAGCACAGGACTCCGTGGTATTGCTCCGGAGCCACAATTCTGCTCCTTTCAACTCGCTTAGTGTTTGTTCACCAACTGCTGAGCTGTGTGCCGGACACTGTGCTGGGTATGTGTGAGGAACCAGAACAAAGGGGCCGTAATCCAGTTGCCTGGAAAGTGATGTCAATTTAAGGAGAGAAAGGATGCTTCAAAGGCACAGGTTCTTAAGCCAGAAAAGGAAATTCCAGGGTGCAAGGAAAAAGTTTTCTATCACAGATGTAGCCACCTGGGGAGTGAGCTTCCAATAAGCAGGGAGCTCAGAAGAAAGGAGTCTCGCACAGACAACTCTACTGCTTGCTCCTTGTCGCCTGTTGTTCTTTTAGCCATTCAGCTTTCCTTTTTACGTTTTATGAACTTCAGATCTCTAGATTTTGTATTTCTTAGTGGAGGGATAAAGGGTACTGGTTGAGCTGGTCGGTGTGGCTCAGTGGTTGAGTGTTGACCCAGGAACCAAGAGATCGTGGTTTAGTTCACAGTCAGGGCACAGGCCTGGGTTGCGGGCTCAGTCCCTAGAAGGGAGTGTGCAGGAGGCCGCCAATCAATGATGCTTCCATCTCTTTCCCTTTCTCTCTCTAAAAACCAATAAGAACATTTATTTTTAAATACTTAGAGAAAAAAGGTACTGGTTGAGTGAGGAAAGCAGCAGCAAAATCCTGCAGTTACTGCATACCTTGTTTTATTCTCTTCCTATGATTGCCAGGAGATATGGCAAGTGGTTTTATAAAAGTGACCCAGGGAAGAAAGTACAACCAGTTTTCAGTCATTACAAAACAACAGGAGATACAGGCTCTCCAGCCCATCAGAGTCTCTACGGGCAAATAAGCAAGTCCTCCTTCCCTTCTCATTTTTAACCTCAAACGTTAGGGCTACAGAAGAGATCAAACAAACCATGAGGATCTTCCTCTCGCTCCTCCGTTAGCTGAGGCACTGTGAGGAGGGACAGCAATGCCATCTGCCCGGCTCCCGCCTGTGCAGCAGCGATTACCTCGATCTCTTCCAGCAGGAGCTCCTCTGTTTTGTTACATTTTTTCTGGGTCTGAGAAATCTGCAGCTCAGTGTTTCTCTTCATAAAGCGATTCTCCATGTTAGTTTTTGCCTTCAGCTCTTGCAACTGGTCCTTGAGGTGAGCAATATATTCATTCCGATTCTGTAGAGGTAAGACCAGGTTTGTAAATTAAAATACATTCTACCTCCATTCAGTTCAGCCAGTGGTTTTAAGCTAACCTTTTGTATGTATATATCAACAAGGAACTGAATCTGTTTTTCTGCTATCATGCTCTGGGAAGTTTAGCCAGTGAGCGTGGATAGTATAAGTGAAAAGGAAAGACAGGTAGTTCTAAACATCAGGACTGTGAGATTCTTTCCGAGACACACTATTTGGGTACTTGGTATCCACAAGAATTTCCCATCTCTCTCTCTCTCTCTCTCTCTCTCTCTCTCTCTCTCTCTCTCTCTCTCTCTCTCTCTCTGTCTCTTTCTCTCTCTGTGTCAGCAAAGACAGCAGACTCCGGCCAAAGCGAAGGCGGAAGGCGGCAGCCAGAGCTAAGGCCTGGGTCCCGGGTGCCGGAGGAAAACCGGTGCCGGAAGCCAGGGGAAGTAAGGCCTATTGCACGAATCTTTGTGCAACGGGCCTCTAATATATACATTCTTCTTACTAAAAAGAAAAGGTTTTATTGATTTTTTTTTTAAGAGAGAGAGGAATGGAGAGGGAGAGAGGGACATGGATCAAGCCCACAACTTAGGCAGGTGCCCTGATCGGGTATCACACTGGTGACCTCTGGGGCATAGGATGATGCTCAACAAACTGAGCCACACCAGTCAGGGCTCCATTGCTATCTCTTTTTGGTAGGAGAGCACTAGTCTAATGGTCAAAAGACCTGACACTCTTCCCCCCCAAGCCCACAGCTGTGTGAACTTGGCCAATGAGTTGAGCTCTCCAAGACTTACCTTCTGTAAAATAGAAAATTAACATCTACCCTGCCTGAAATATCTCATGAAGTGAATATAAGAACTGAGAATATGTGTGAAAACTGCAGGTTACAAAGCAGTTGGCAATTTTAATGTCTCAATATTTATTTTAAAATATTTATTCAATACCACACTAAGTAAATAGTAGAGATCTTACTAGACATAGTCTTTGACATCATAAAGCTTACAATCTTGTGGTAGACAAGTGGTTAAAGGAAACAAACAAATATGTGTAAACTATTTTAAAGGTGCAAAATGCTCTGTAAGAATAGGGCAACCAGCTACCGGAGAAACTAAGAAGGGAGACCTACACTAGAATGGATTGTCTAAAAAGGATTCCCTGAGAAAGGAAAGTTAACGCTGACACCTGATGGATAAGTATGTCTGTCACATGAAAAGTGGTGTCAAGGAGAAGTCTAAGGAAAAGGAAATAAGCGTGCCGAGACCTGAGGCAGCAAACACCTAGATATATTCCAGGGACCTAAAGAACATTCTGGAGGCTCTAGTCCAGTGAGTTGACAGTGGGACAAGATGAGGTTGGAGAGGCAAGTAAGAATAAGACCTGCAGGACCTCAGAGGCAAATGACAAGGTTTTAATTCTATTCCAGGTGCCACTGGAAGCCGTGAAAGTTTTAGTCAGGGTGGTAACATCTGATTGAAAAAAATCAGACGAAGTGTGAGTAATTTCACAGAGAGATAATCAGAGTTAGCCAACAGCACAACAAGCAAGCATGCAACTAACAACAAAAATGCATGGCTTTAGTCATTAATCTGTTTCCCCAATTATCAACCAACTTTAATCTTACCATGTAAACCGGGCAGAATTAGTTCTAAGTAAGTATTAGAAGAAGAAACAAAGCAGATATTGGTCAAGATAATCCATAATGAAAAGCAAATCCTGTTTAAAGAACCATAAAATTAGTCAGGAAGGAATTCTTCAAGTCATTTTGCCTACCTTCTTGATATAACTGTGGAACTGTTCCAATTGTATAGCAATTATTTCAACTGTATCAGAGCATTCCAAAGAGTATTTCTGGTAGAGAATATGCTACAAGCCTAATTGATAATACTTAGTACTTTATAAGCTTTTACAAATTATAGGACTGTGGGCAAATTACTTAGCCTCTCTAAGACTATTTCTCATCTGTAAAATCCTGCCAGTGCCTGGCACAACTTAGGTGCTCAATAAATGCTTATTAAGTAAATTTTAATATATGACTTTTTTGGCTCAATTTTTCCTTCCCTTCTCTACACTCTCCTCACTTTTCTCCATTCTTCTCCATTTTTCTTTTCTTCTCTTCTAGTTCCAAATTGTATGGCAGTCAGTGATAAAGTTTGAATCTGTAGGAAGACTTGAGTTAAAGTAAAATGTGATGTGTTCACTTCTTCATCAACTGGGATCCTTTAACCTACTTAATCACTTAGACTTTCTTCAAGGCTCAGCTTATATATCACTTAAATCCAGAAAACCTTTTCCAGAAAACTTCAGTCCACTTAAATAATTGTAGTTTTTCACAGAATCAAATAGTGTTAAACCGGTAGATATTCTTTAACCAGTTAACTGCCACAATATTTTGAATTTAATTTAAAAAGGTCCGCTGCTTGCGTCTATAGACGCTTATGACGTACAAATGTTAAATAATGTCCGTACAGCCAAAGCCGGTTTGGCTCAGTGGATAGAGCATCGGCCTGTGGACTGGGGGGTCCCAGGTTTGATTCCGGTCAAGGGCATGTACCTTGGTTGCGGGCACATCCCCAGTGGGGGGCGTGCAGGAGGCAGCTGATCGATGTTTCTCTCATCGATGTTTCTCTATCTCTCTCCCTTTCTCTCTGTAAAAATCAATGAAATATATATATATTTTTTAAAATATATATATATATATATATATATATATATAAAATAATGTCCATACAAAAATATACTTTCAAAAACTCAAGAGAATGTTCTGGTCAGGTTTCTTTATCAAATTGAACATTAAGTCTTTCAGAGGAGCAATATGAGGATCAGAAATGCAGAGTTAAAACTCTAGGAGTTCCTGTCCATGGCAAACAGAAGGCATTACACTATGTAACTGTGAATAAGGTCATACAACATTGGTCTGCAGTTACACTGTGCCAAGTCAAAGGCATCTGGTTTTCATGTTATTACCATGGGCCTCTGATTACCCTGAGTTCCTCTCTACATTTCTGTTCTATACAAATGTATGGCCTTCCATGCAACAGTGTGGAAACAGAAGAGGAATACTGAATGTATAATACTGACAGGCCAGTGATGGTAAAATCATGATCAAGGCATATACACTAATAATGAACTGAAGTGTCATTCCACTTCTTCCTCTCCTAGTGTGCAAAACAGAGAAGCAGTGATTACAGGCCAAATGCCTTGAATTGTATGATTGCCTTTTGAGATTCTCACTAAGAAAAGGTTTGCCTTCACCACCACCCACCATCATAACCCTGGTTGTCCACAGTGTCTGGAGCTCTCCCCACGATCAGGGTCTGTGGACTGGACAGCGTATTTGTGGGGTTTGTAGCAGACCAAATTTCACTTCCAAAACTGCCTTCAGATCTAGACTTCTGAATTGTTACTTGAATTCAAAAAGCATGAGTAATGGAAAGAAGGAGTCGACCAATTAAAGTTAATAAGGCTCTGGTGGCTGCACATTATTGTGAGCCAAAGGATTTAATGGTAGTGTCTGTTTTCATAATTGAACATAAAGTAGGGACAAGAGTACTGGTTCCTGGAATTTTTGGAAGCTACTGTCTGGAAAAGTTGGAATTTGTCTTACAACTCAGGCTGTCCTCTTCGGTTGGAAGGAAAGAGGAAAATGGGAATGTGGCCTATTAAAGTGATAAGAGCCACAGAAACAAGTACAGTTCTGTGTTAAAGTAACATTTGTATTTGTCTGTCTATCACTAAAATGCTGGCTGATTTTCTAAGAGTCTACAAATAAAGTCTGAGCTAAACGGAGTCTCCCGTTATAAAATATAAATGAAACCTAATCAAGACCAAATTCTAAAGTTTCAGGCTCCAGTTCCACCCACTTCCACTTGAACTATTTTCTTTCCAATAGTACCAATTTCCTTTTTTCTTTCCTTTTGTAATAAAGTTTCCACATACCTCACTGTCTTGGCTGATCTCTTCTGAGGAAACTCCTCCTTAAATGTGACACCTAAAACTGTACACATTATTCTAGCTGTCCTGACCA